>NC_057392.1:56127689-56209783 GCF_019320065.1 Cervus canadensis | reverse complement strand
AAAAAAAAAAAAAAAAAAAAAAAAGTTTCATTAACCCACAAACAAGCTCCCTTCTTCAAAGCCTGCCCATTCCTGCAGGCTATTCTGACAGTCATCCTCAAGTCATAAATACACAGGAGGCAGCTTCCACTTTGGGGCTGGTAGAAGTCTCTTGGGAAAAGCCAATTTCCTTAATCTTTTTGAGGGAATTTATTACAAGCATCTGTGATTCTTTACCGCTCCTTTGCCCCTGTATTTCCTGCCATTGCTGGTGCATCTAGTCTCCTGGGCATAGCTTTTGTATCTTGCCCCCAGGGCAGCAGGGCAATGTCAGTAGTGGTTTGCTGGGTTTGTCTGGTCTTTGGTCTTTTGCAGCTCTGGGGACAGATGCAATATGAAGGACAGAGGCTTTACTTTCAAGGCACAGCTCAATACAAACTAGCGGGCTTTAACAACTCACTTTATTCCAGAGCCTCAGTGTTCTCATCTCTAAATGGGGATGATAAAGAGGCAAGTCTCTCTCACAGGTTACTGTGAATCTGAAGAGGGCTCAAGTGCAAGAATGTCTATGAAAGCCATTTGCAAATACAGTGGTTCACAGTCATGTGAATTTTTCTTTTTTCCTTCTTTCCTTCCCTGCCTCCTAAGGTCATGGAGCCACTAAGCCACTGCTGGCTCTACCAGCCATTTCCCTGTCTTGTGGCTGCAGTCTTCCCATGAGGCTTGTCTCTGGTGTTCAGCCTTTGCTCTCTAGTGTTCTCCCCCGGCCCACTCCATGTTCCACTAACCCTTTCCTGTAGGGACAGTAGAAAGTCCCTGGGAGATTAGAGTGCTGTTACTCTATTTGTGATTGGGTTTCGGAGACTTAGCTGTGTCTGGGTATCTTCATCTTTGAAGCTGGTAGCACCGAGGCTCAAGGTAGGGGGTGCAGACAGACCACAGAGCAGTTCTTTGACCTTGAGCCTACCTTTATAATGGACAATAGGTGCTGAAAGCATTGAGGAGGGAGGGCTATGTAAGAGTCTTGATGAGCATCTACAGCAGGGTGAGGAAGAAGGGTTTAGAAGGGCATTTTGAGGTGCCCGTGTCTCCTCCCCTCACAGGTCTTTGTAATAACATCAACCTCCAGTTGAAGAGTGCTATGAGAATACTGTGTGTGAGTGGATCATTGTAGATGAATGTTAAAAGCAGGGGATGCATTATTTACATTAGCCAGTAAGTTGCCTAAACTAATGACTGAGAAAGGCATGACCTAAAATATTATTCATGGGCAAAGGCTGACATCAGTAGGGGGCAGGGAGCTGAGATGGTGTCCAGACAGAAAGCAGGTATTTATACTTCTAAGGAATACACTTCCAAGAAAAAAGAAGGCAGAACGCCAAAGAATTGATGCTGTTGAACTGTGGTGCTGGAGAAGACTCCTGAAAGTCCCTTGGACAACAAGGAGATCAATCTTAAGAGAGATCAACCCTGAATATTCACTGAAAGGACTGATGCTGAAGCTGAACTTCCAGTATTTTGGTCATCTGATGCACACAGATGACTCATTGGAAAAGTCCCTGATGCTGGGAAAGATTGAGGGCAGAAGGAGAAGAGGGTGTCATAGGATGAGATGGCTGGATGGCATCACCAGTGCAATAAGCATGAACTTGGGCAAACTCTGGGAGATGGTGAGGGACAGGGAGGCCTGGCACGCTGCAGGCCCTGGAGTTGCAAAGAGTTGGACACGACTGGGCGACTGAACAACAACAACAAAGGAAAACACATTGTCAAAACAGGAGCCCCAGAGACAATGAGTGGGAAAGCCTCATAACTAGATTGGGGAGGACAGGATCACCTCCCATCCAATGGTCCAGCCTCTTGCCTCTCACTTCTGGGTGTGAAGGTCCCAAGTGAAGACACAGCAACCTTGAGAGAGCAGTTCCCAAAGGGAATAACCGACTGCTCCCAGTCTAGAAATTTGTCAGAGTACTCCTTCTTGCCTGCTCATCTGCTCAGAGTCCCAGGATCTTCTTGGGCTTCTTATGTTATCTGTGGTCAGTCCAGTCCTGCAAACCAAGAAACCAGAGTGAGTCTGTCCCTTGATTTTTTGATAGCTTGGCTAGAGTTCTTCTGGTGAAGAGAACTTTCTGGAAAAGTCTCTCACCTGTTTCTTGTTCTTGGTTTCTAAATAGTATTGACAAAAAAGTGATGCTGAGGACAGAAATGGTGAAGGCTTTCAATGAGTTTGGAAGAGGGTTCAAATTCTGCCTCTGTCATTTCCAAGTGACTTCAATTTCCTTATCCATAAAATAGGGCTAAGGCCACCACATATCTTACGATGAGGAGAGATGATCTAGTAAGCAAAGTGCTTTTGCTCCCCAAATGGTAGCTATTGTTTGCGTATATTTTTCTCATTCCCTCTGTCATTGCCCTTATGGCAGAAAGCAAAGAGGAACTAAAGAGCCTTTGGATGAAAGTGAACGAGGAGAGTGAAAAAGCTGGTTTAAAACTCAGCATTCAAATAAACGATCATGGCATCTGGTCCTGTCACTTCATGGCAAATAGATGGGGAAACAATGGGAACAGTGAGAGACTTTATTTTCTTGGGCTCCAAAATCACTGCAGATGGTGATTGCAGCCAAGAAATTAACAGACACTTGCTCCTTGGAAGAAAAGCTATGACAAACCTAGTTGTTGTTCAGTTGCCCAGTTGTGTCCAACTCTTTGCAATCCCATGAATTGCAGTATCCCAGGTCTCTTTGTCCCTCAACATCTCTTGAAGTTTGCCCAAGTTCACATCCACTGTATCAGTGATGCCATCCAGCCATCTCATCCTGACTCCCTCTTCTCCTTCTGCCCTCAATCTTAGATAGCGTATTAAACCTAGACACCATATTAAATACCTAGACAGTGTATTAAAGAGCAGTGACATTACCTTGCTGACAAAGGTCCATATAGTCAAAGCTATGGTTTTTCCAGTAGAGACGGATGGATGTGAGTTGGACCATAAAGAAGGCTGAGTGCCGAAGAATGCTCAGATGCTTTCAAATGTGTTGGAGAAGACCCTTGGACTGCAGGGAGATCAAATCAGTCAATCCTAAAGGAAATGAGTCCTGAATATTCATTGGAAGGACTAATGCTGAAGCTCTAATACTTTGGTCATCTGATTCGAAGAGCCAACTCATTGGAAAAGACCCCGATGCTGGGAAAGATAGAAGGCAGGAGGAGAAGGGGACAACCAAGGACGAGATGATTGAATGGCATCACTGACTCAATGGACATGAGTTTGAGCAAGCTTCGGGAATGGTGGAAGGACAGGGAAGCCTGGCACGCTGCAGTCCACGCGCTCTCAAAGAGTCGGACACGACCGAGTGACTGAACAATAACTGTCATTGCCACAGCTCCTATTATATCTCCAGCATCCAAGCTGGTCTCCATGCTCCACACTTTCGTCTCTGATCCTGCCATCCATTTTCCAGGATGTTCACTGGGAGAGAAATCAGTGTAAAATACAAAAAGGTATGTCATCCTCCTGCACAAAAATTTCAGGTTTCCAATTATTTCAGAATAAAGTCAAATGTAGCAGCCTTCCAGATATAGGTGTTAAGAGTTTCTCTGTTTCTACTCATTAACTCATACTATGATGAGTATCTTCTCAATGCCAGATGAAAACAGACTAAGGTGCTTACTCAAGAGTGCTGGCTAGTTGGTCATAGAGATTTGAATTCACTCTGCTTGTCATCCCCTCCAACTGGAGCTCTTTGTACTGAGCAATAATGCATCCTTGGCAGATGGGAAGGGACGGCAGTGATAGCAGAAGGGGTCCAGTATCTGGGCTGGGAAAAGTAGTGTTTGGAAGGATGCTGGGGATGAGATGACTACCCCCTCCTTCCCAGGATGGTGGTGGGGAGAGGACCACCGATTTGGAGAGAAGGTTCTGGGCCTGGGCTTCAAGCACTCTAGTGTGTACCTGACTTCTTTTCCCCAGAGGACAGGGACTACCTTCCACGATGTGTCTCCCCTTCCCTTCCACACTCCTTCCCTCCCCATACAGAGCCTGGAGCCAAGTGGGACCTCCATAGACCCTGGGGAGATATTTAAAAAAAAAATTATTTTATATTGGAGTAAGTGTCTGCACAGGACTAAGCAACTAACACTTTCACTATAGCCGATTAGCAATGTTGTGATAGTTTCAGGCAGCCAGCAAGGGACAGCATCCATCACACCGATGTACCCATTCGATGGGGAGATTATGGCCTCTGGTAGTCACATCTTTTCTATGGGGACTGCAGTGGTGGCCGCAGGCCGCTTCCGCCCTTCTACAGGGCGGAGTTCTGTTTTAGGCAAGTGGGCCCCTGGGATGGTCAGTGTGGGGCAACGACATTTGCTCAACAAGTGGTCTTCTCTCGCCTTCTCCCAGCAGCCCCAGCTCAGCTCCAGTGCAGGAAGGATCCTCACTCCCTTTTCCACCCCACTGGAGTCCTCCTGCCCACCAGCCTGCAGACGGCTTGACGTGGATATGGCCAGGGGCAGGGACTCACCGACCCTCCTGTTCTGTACCTGCAGTGAGTGGGAGGTTCTTGCCATACCCTGTGAAATAGATTTTGTTGTTTCATATTCTACATGAGGCTTCAGAGCAGTTGAAGGACTTGCTCAGGGTAACACAACCCGTCAGTAGCAGAGGCGGGATTTATAGTCTCTGCCTGCTCGGAGAGTGCTGGCTTCAACCATGCAGGACCAGACTTTTGGGGACCTTGCTCCTCCGCGTTGCCCCTCCCCCTCGGCCCGCCCTTGCCGTGGGAGGGGGAGGGGAGCAGGATCCCAGCATCACTCCGGGGTTCGGTGCACCACCTAACCAAGCACCCCTAATCCCGCAGCCCGCTCGCTAGCGACCTCTGAAGGGCTTGGCGGATTTGGGGCGCGGTGTGGCGAGGGGCCCACCCCGTCTTCCCGACTATTTGCATAACGGAGACTGCTCGTTTCCCCCGCCCCTTCGCCGCACTCTTCTTCCCTCCTTCCCGCGTACCCGCCACCCCTCATCTCCCGGCCCCTCTACTCCTCCCCAACAGACCTTCCTTCAGGGACTCCCAGCTCCCGGGCTCTCAGGCCGCCGCCGAGCGCGGAGTCCGGAGGCATCCCAGGGAGGGGGGGTCCTAGGCAGGGCCGGGCTGGGGAAGACGCCTGGGGCACTACGCGGTGCTAACAAAAGGAACCAGCTGCCTACCGGCTGGGGCGCAGAGCGGGCGGAGCAACCGCAGCTTCCGCGGCTGAGAACGCAGCGAGTGAGTAAGACTGCTGCGGGGCGGTGGCGGGACCCAAGCCCCTAGGGAGGAGTGGAGCGAAGGGGCGCAGGAGGGGAGCGGAGCGGCGGGGCCCGTGGCGAGCGGAGGGCGCAGGGAGTCGATGTTCAGCACTCCTCAGTCATCTTCACTGCGCGGACCAGCCGTCTTTTGCTGGGGGTGTCTGTGGATTAATCAAGGCCGAGGGGGCAGCCCTGGCTTCTCCCCGGCTCCGCGAGACTGCGGACCCACAACAAACCCACGTGCAAGCGGCCCCAGGGAGCCCCGCTTTCTCCACTGCACCGGCAACATGGGAGGGAGACGTAAAGTCCAGGTTCCTTTGGATCTCGCCTGCCGGATGTAAGGGAGGAGAAACCCGGGCTCTCAGCAGGGGTGGGGGCGCAGGTACCATAACAAACGCACGTGCGTCCTGCGCAGGGTGCGGGGTGCACCGCCAGCCCTCCGGAGCCGCCCTGCGGAACCCGGCCTTTGTCTCAGCTATCGGGAGGGAACGGCGCTGGGGGCGCCACTTGCTGGAGGGGAAAGACTGACACATTTAAAAGGTACCGCTTGGGTATCAGACCAAACCACCAGATTTAAAAAATAGGAAACACGAAGGGAGAAAGAAGCAAAGAAAAGATTACTCCAGGCCGAGAGTGTGTTCCCGGCCGTGGTGCAGACTTGAGATGACCCAGGCCACCCCTCACTTTCACCTCACGGTGGTTTCTTAGAGTCGGGGTGGGGGGGTGAATTAAGGGTCTGCGAGTCCCCCTTCCCCCAGAAAAGACTGTGCCATTGTCCTTGCACTCTCTGTAGGGGACGGCGAGCGCCGCCTCAGTCCGATTTAAACTACGCCCAGCACTGTCTTGGCTTTCGCTTGCGCTTTGCCGTGTAGGTCCCTGCGTCTAGCCAGCCCCATTGTTATTGGCCTCTTTCGGCTTGTCGTGTCTCTTTATAAGGAAGGCTAGCCGAGGTCTCTTGTTCTAGGTGGGGACGCCCTCATTTTCAGTTCTATCCGAGTTTATTTGCGAGAAATTCCGAGGTCGGGAAGGAGAGGCCTCTTGTTTGTTTTGCTTTTTCTTTGCCTATGAATGCTCAGCTCAGCTTTGCGGATTTTAGTTCAATAGACCTGTTCTGGCAGCAGTGGGATGGTTTAGGGGATGCACTGGCCTCGTAGGTAATGGTGTGGGTGCAGAAGGCAGCCAGACAGGTTGTGGAGTGGGTGGTGTGTGCGCCAACCTCTGCTTGCTGAGCGGTCGGGCAGCGGCTTCACCTGGCCAGCAGCGCTGGAGATTAACTTGTCCCTCGGGGACTGGCGGGCCTCCAGCCCTGCGCCACGGTCTCGGGAGTCTAGAGAGCATCCAGCGAACCCTCCTATTTTACAGGAGGGGAAACGGAAGCCGGTAGAGGTCAGTTCCTTGTACCAAGTTTCAACCCAAGTGAAGTTGGCCACCTAGAGAGGACAAGAGCCTGAGTCTCCTGACTCCCTCATGGCGCATTGCCGAGCAGCGACTGAAGACAGAACCCTGGAATCTGTGGTTGGCTGAAAAGGCAGTGGCCTTAGGCACAACAGAGTTAAACAAAGAACGTAATTCAGATTGAAAGCTGCGCCCTTCCATTATGCCTTTGAAGAGTTCTGTCCATTTGAGAGAAGATAGATTTAGTAATTCCTCACTCTCCTTCTAGCCTTTCATAAGCCTAGTTAGTTTTCTCTTCTGGCTGCCCCTTCTCCTCACGCTGGAGCCCAGCCTGCTGTGGAGACTTAGATGTTTTGCCTCTCATTCTTGTGCCAGGAGGCCTTTGTTTGGGCATAAGCACACAGGGTAGAAATGTGTCCTAGGGCGCTACTCCTGAGTCACTTGTGGGAGAACAAAGCCTTGTTTTCACTGCTTTTATTTAATTAAGTTTTTACAGATGAGAGTCTCATGGAAGTAGCTACTTAGTTTTGTATTTGGCAGGGGAAACATTGGAAAACCAAAGACATCACTTTGAGTCTGGATTTCCCCAGAGTGCTGTTTCCCCCTGTTCCTCTTACCTCCTAACCACACTGGTTTCTCTTCTTAAGATTTCCAGGGTGTTTCATTTTTGTGGTCATTCCACTTGACACTTGAGTATAGTTCGCATCAGCACGCTCACCCTGTAAGGAACTTAGAAATCAGCTGGCCTGTTTTTCTAAATGAAAAAACTGAAGCTCAGTGAGACATCCCTTGCCCAGGGACACACAGCAATGTGTCTGCTCTTAGTTAGCCCTTTGTGCACTTTAGCGAAACTTGTGTTGAGTGAGTTTTTTGTTGGTACCCCAGTGTACAAAGTTATGATGGTTGTTATAACAACACCTTTTAAGTCAGAGAGTGAATTCCTTAAGGACTTCCATAGGTTTTGGTTATGAAACAAAACCATGGATCCCAGTGGTAGATACAGTGAGGAGTATTATATTAATAGTTTTCATTGGGGATTGGTTTTCTTTAGTGTTTACTAAGTGGTTCTCTTTTCTCTTGCCCTGGGTTTCCCCACATTCCTCTGCCTCCTGTTCCTCCAGTAGGGAAGTGCTTTAAAGTATGATCACAGAATGAAAGGCAGCAGGAAGTCAGAAGAGAGACCCTCCTTAGCTCTTCATGCTACTTCTTGGGTTCCAGTGTTCCTTGTGCAGTGAGAGTCCTTCCTGCCCATTCAGTCTCTGCACAGGCTGTTTGGATGGAGTGGAAGTTGCTCAGCTTTTACAGGTAGAGGGTCCGGTTGGGTCAACCCTCCGCTCCTGTGTTCCTTGTGGACTGCATCCACACAGTGTCAAGGGAAGAACACGTCTGCATCTCCTAGGGGTGTGGTGGGTACTAAATCTTGTGATGCATGCTTATTCAGACCTTCCAGCAGGGTTGAGTGCTCATCAGCTTTTTAGTGGTAGAGAATGATGATGGGCAGATAACCCCATTGGGTGAGCCCTGTGCTCAAATGAAGAGGCCCAGCCCAGTCGCAAACAAGGGGGATTGTCTGCCAGACTGTTAAAAGGGCCTTTGGGTGGTTGTGAAGTGTGTGTGACTTTAAGGTAGATAAACCTAGTTAAAAAAAAAATCCAGAAATTTCATGCCCAGGTGAGTGCAATCTCGTCTTTCCATCCATTTGTCCCATACTTATTGACAAGCAGGCAGGTGGAGGCAGGGGTGGTTCCTATGCTGGGCCTGGAGTTACAAAGAACCAGATCCACTTGTTGGCCCCCCACCATCCTTGCTTGGAATGCATTTGGAAAACTGCCCTCAGGAACCCACAGAAAATAAATCTAATTTATCTCAAAATTGACCTCTGCAGGGGTGGGATTGTCTCTTTTCGTCATAGTCAAACCAAGAGCAGCTGGTAAATGAGAGAGTGGAAAAGGGAAGGCTTCCAAGAGAAGGTGGATCTCCACAAGTATGGGGACGTGGTTGCATTACAGAGTGTGGGGAAATTAGTGAAATTTGCAATAAGCTTCTGGAACATAGACTCTTGAGAATTTGCTTAGATTTGGTGTCAGTGACTTGTTCAGTAAGAACCAAATTGGGGAAAAGATACATTTTTCTTGCTTGTCTGCATTGTATACTGCAGTATCCTGACTTGAATAGATGTGCTTTGTATAGCTGTACATGAAACAGTAACATAGTAAGCAACGCAGTGTCATCACATTGAAATACTGGGACGATTTTCTGAGTCATGACTAGAAGGGTCAGGTTAGCCTTTAGAATCAGTTTAGTGATTAAATTTTGTTTATCATGCTGATTATAAAAATACAGCGTGTCCATTGAGGACAATTTGGAAACTACAAAAATGTATAGAGAAATAGAAAAAAAATTCCATTATTCAAAGGCAACCGCTGTTAACGTTTGGCAACTTTCCTTCTTCTCTGTTTTTTTTTTTTTTTAGTGGATTTGTTTTCTCTAAATGGTAGAGAACTTACTGCTTGTACAGTTACTCTTGGCTTTTTTGCTTAGTCTTTTCATATACCCATGTCACAGTTTATATTCACATTAAACCTGCACCTTTTCATTCATCAACATATCAGTATCTCCAAGGTCACGTGGTCCCATGGGCTCCAGTCACTCCAGTGATCATTTCAGTGAAGGCCTGCAGAGGAAAGAGTCTCCAGCTTCTTCTCCTTTTCCCAGCTGTGCCTCAAGCATCCAGATACCAGCTGTTTAAAAAATACATATCTTTTTCATATAAGAAGACAGCTAAAGTCTAGTGAAGAGAGAAGGACCCTGTGTATGGCCTTGGGTTCTAGTCTTGCCCTTGTGACAACTTGCTTTAACAGCTTGGTTTTCTGTTTCTGTATGTATTAAAATAAGCAACCCCAGGGTCATTTGTTAACTCATTCCTTGCATCTTCGAGTGCCCATTCTAAACCAAAGCTGTATAAGAAGAGCTCAGATCCAGCAGAGGAGTTGGAGTAGCAAGACACCAGTGCAAGGTGCCCTGGGAATGCAGAAGAGGGGCAATCACCCCAGACTGGAACAGTGGGGAGGCTTCCTGGATAAGGGCTGTCATGGGCTTGTTCAACTACTTCAGATCCTTTATTGAGTTACCACTGAGATTAACATGTTTGTGATAAATCTCTGTCCACATTCCAGATAATTCCCACAGGATACAATCCTAAACTTGGAATTACTGGGTCATACTTTAAAGACTATCATCATTTTAAAAAACTTTGTAGATTCAGTCCCAGTTGCTTACAAAGTCTTAAAAGTACCTAAGTATTTTGTATTGTGGAAATGGTAGAAATTGAGAGCAAGTAACTCAGGATTTGAATTCTTGTTTACCAATTATCACCAATATAGACTTCTACATGCTACTTAAGCTCATGAAGCTTCAATTTCCTTCTCTGTAAAACGGACATAACTGCCCTTACCTCACTGGATCATTGTAAGGATTTTTAGAAAGAATTTTATTTATTTTTTTATATTTTAATTTTTATTTGCTTATTTTTTAACTGTTTATTTTTTTATTTTTGGCTGTGCTGAGTCTTTGTTGCTGCGTGGACTTTTTTCTAGTTGCGGCGAGTGTGGGCTACTCTCTAGTTGCAGTGCACAGGCTTCTCACTGCGGTGGCTTCTTCTTGCTGAGTGGGGCTTTAGATGTATGTTGCGGCTCCCAGGCTCGAGAGCACAGTAGTTGAGGTGCACAGCCTTAGTTATCCCAAAGCATGTGGGATCGTCCTAGATCAGAGATCGAACCTGTGTCTCCTGCATTGGCAGGTGGATTCGTTACCTCTGAGCCACTAGGGAAGCCCCCATTATAAATCCTAGATAAAGGGTCCAGGTTTACAGGAAGCACTCCATGAGTGATGTCTGTTATTGTTATAATTGGAATTTTTGCAAGCTGCAGAGACTGTGGTCCTAATATTTTTTCTTACCATGATAGCAGGTACGAAATTAATTAAGGTGGCATCTCCTACCAGGTGACAAATCGAGAGAGAAATGATCACTTGTGTGATGCATTACAAGTCTTCTTATGGAAAGGTTCAAACACACAAACAGAAAGAATGGTGTAATTACCTCCCTTCCCCCATTTGTAATCACTTATCTTGAATACTTATCAAAACTCATAGGGTCTTCAACCTCTTATTTGACCCTACATGACTTTGAAATAAGTCCCAGACATTTTTTTCAGCTCAGCCATAAATATTTCACTGAGTTGCATGATGCATATTTGAGGCATTGGGTGAAATGCCATATTTGAGGCTCTTGGAGCCTGTGTATGCTGTCCGTGTTACAGATGGAACCCTGTGTGTGTGAGAGAGAGAGAGTGAGGAAGAGAGAGAGAAAGTTTTAGTGCTCAAGTGAATTTTCCTGCCATGTCTTGTGTCTCAAAGTGAAAGTTGCTCAGCCATGTCCGACTCTTTGCGACCCCATGGACTAGAGAGTCCATGGAATTCCCCAGGTCAGACTACAGGAGTAGGTAGACTTTCCTTTCTCCAGGGGGACAAAGACACAGGGTAAAAGGAGTGCTGAATTTAGTCAGGAGACCTGATTTTGCATAAGGGCACCACCCTTTACCGGTTGTATATTTTGTCAAGTGACTTCTGAGTTTCTTTGAATACATTTATAAAAATTTGATGAGTAGCAAATGAGGTAATCCACATACAGCTCTAGCAACTCAGTACCCAGCCTTACGGTTCCCGAGAGGCAGAGTTTTCATATGGAATGAAAATCAGAGCCTGATGGCCTGACAGTACTGGGGTTTCTTCAAGTAGAGTTGCTTCCTGTCTCATTCTGAAGATGTGGTCGTCACTCAGATGAGCACCTGGCACACTATGCTTGTGAATCTCCCGTCTAACACTCAACCCATTCCCTCTGATTTGTGAATGAGGTCAGGAAGCCTAGGGAATGTAGGGCCCTGCCACTGTGCCTGAAAAACAGGTCTTCTCTGATGCCTCCTTTTCTCCATGGGAAGATACCCGGCTCCCTTTTTCCCTCCAATTTTGCTGAGAGTCTTGGTCTTTCCTAAGTCACTGTTGCTCCCAAGTAGGAATTTTTGACTCAACTAAAAGGGGAAAATTGATTTGATATTGTCTTTCAAGTCCTGTCTTTAATCCACTGGGACTCCCATTATGTTCTGGCCTGCCCTGTGACTTGTGGTCTCTGGCTGTCTCGAGCTTGCTGTGTGGCCTTAGCTGAGATAAATGCCACCTTGGGCATGTCACCACAGGATTCAAGTCCCAGCTCTCTAGGCCCCTTCCAGCTCTGAGATCATCAGTTGGGGAACAGGTATAAAAATGGGGAAACTACACATAGAGTTAGGGGCTTCTTCACACAAATAATAAATGTAATCTGTTTTCTTTTCAAATGTTCAAATAGGGTAAGCAATTAACTCCCTTACCTTTGCTCACTTACCCCAATTCCACTTTTCTGCAAAGTGACTACTGTTTGCAGTTTGTTTTGGGTCCTTAAGCTCTGTCTAGTCAAGGCTATGGTTTTTCCAGTGGTCATGAATGGATGTGAGAGTTGGACTGTAAAGAAAGCTGAGCGCAGAAGAATTGATGCTTTTGAACTGTGGTGTTGAAGAAGACTCTTGAGAGTCCCTTGGACTGCAAGGAGATCCAACCAGTCCATCCTAAAGGAGATCATTCCTGGATGTTCATTGGAAGGACTGATGTTGAAGCTGAAACTCCAATACTTTGGCCACCTGATGCGAAGAGCTGACTCATTTGAAAAGACCCTGATGCTGGGAAAGATTAGGGCAGGAAGAGAGGGGGACGACAGAGGATGAGATGGCTGGATGGCATCACTGACTCAATGGACATGGGTTTGGGTGAACTCCAGGAGTTGGTGATGGACAGGGGGGCCTGGCCTGCTGCGGTTCATGGGGTCACAGAGAATCGGACACAACTGAGTGACTGAACTGAACTGAACTGAAGTGAAGCTCCCTTTGGATCTATATATGTATGTATTCATGGGTATATGCAGATACATTTTAAAAGCTCAGTAAATAGATTACATTATAACTATACAACTTTACAGGCTTGCCCTTTTCACTTTTTATATTGGTGGTCTTTCCATATCAGCATATACAGATTTTTTTCATGGCTGCATCACATCCTATATCATGGATGTGTTTATTTAACCAGTCTTCTGTTGATGGATATTTATTTCCATTAAAATATATTTCTAAGTGTATTTGGGGAATCCCCAGTGTCACAGTGGTAGAGAATCCACCTGCCAGTGCAAAAGTTGCGGGTTCAATGCCTGGGTTGGGAAGATCCCCTCGAGGAGGAAATGGCAACCCACTCCAGTATCCTTGCCTGGGAGATCTAATGGGCAGAGGAGCCTGGCGGGTTTTACAATTCATGGGGTCACAAGAGAGTTGGACATGACTTAGCGACTAAACAGTAACAACACAACAACATATGGAACGTTGGTTGTAAATGTCTCGGTTAAATGAGGTCAGCCAATTGAGCTCTGGAAAGGGTGGCTAGAGAATGGGCACAGGGACCCTGAGAACCACGCCCTAGAAAGCTGGAATGAAGAGCTGCCTGGAAGTTACAAGGAGCTGACTGTTTGGATGGAAGGTTATTTTGGGAGATGGCCTGCCTGGTTGGGTGCCCTAGGCTGCAAGTGCAAGAAACGGAGCTGCGTCATCACCTTCTCTTCCTCATTCCACCATCACTGGCTCTTCCAAATTTATTTCTGTTTTCAGAGTCAGTGGCATCTGATGGGAGGACTTCAGCTTGAGTGATGGGAGGGAGGAGAAAGAAGTGAAGAAGAGGAGGGATTGATATCATTCTCCAGAGGAGGGAACATGCCAGTTCTGTCTACTCTTCCTTGTTGTTGTTCAGACCCATCGGAATGCTGTGTTCCCCTGGGTTCTCTACAAATCATGATAAAATGAAACAAGCCCAGAGTTGCACTTACTTGGAAGATGGAGGTTAAGGATGCTGTCTTGGAGGGAGAATAAATGTGGAAACTGAGGTGTTCTAACCTGCAGAAGCTAAAATAAGAAGCACTTTCTTCATGTGGAAGAATGATTAGACTTATACTGTGTGGATGCTGGGAAGAGGCAAAACAATACAGAGTTGCATAATGGCAGACAAGGAAGAACTTACTTAGCAGAACTGCCCAACCACGAGAGAGGCTGCTGGGTCACATGGCAGAGAACTCCCTGTCATGGGAGTCTCTACGCAAAAGATCCAAGTGAACGTGTTTGCCATCAAAGGATTTCTGCTTGCCAGAGAGGTTGATTTAAATGCCTGGTAAGGCCCCTTCCAACTCTAAAAGTCTGTGAATGTGGGGCAAGAAGCAGAAAGATGCAAAATAGGACTCAGGGGATGGGACAAGTTACAGACAACCTGCTTGGAGTTGTTTTCACCTGCTCTCAAAAGATGGAGTAAAAGGGAAGCCTTCAAAATGTGACTTAGACAGTTGTTTCCCTCTGGATCTTGGCAACCCTCCTCCTGTTCTGTCCTTGGCTCCAGCTCTGCTTGACTTTATATTCATAAATTATTTCTACAGGAATAAATATATCACATACACTTTAGATGACCAGGAAATCTGGCAACCAGAAAAGAACTACATGTCCCAGGAGGATGATTGTAATTTTTTTTTTTTTATTACAGTCTTTCTAAATTTGCATCCATCTCTTGGTTTCCCTAGCACAGGCCTGAGACATCATTCAGCTTTAATTTTAGAACATTATACCCTTTGCAACCTCTCAAAGGTCCTCTGAGCTGGAGTTAACAGCACCCACCAGGTTTCATGCTTATTCCTTTCCTGCAGTTGAGGAAGAACCTCTTGAACTTACGTCTTAGCCGAATTCTTAGGGAAACATGGCAAGTTTACCATCATCTGGGCTCTTGCTCTGCTCCTGACCTCGATGAGGCACTATTTATTCCCTTATCTAGTCCCCATAGCCTTGGTGTCTTGGTGTCACAAGCTCCTTTGCAGGTGAGAAAGCTGACCTTCAGAGAGGGCTAGAGAACCACCCCAAGATTCACTGCTATTAAGTAGCGATGCTGGCATTGGTTGTAGTTGTTTCCCTACATCATGTTACAGGTTTTTCCACTGCTAATCATTCCCAGTCCTTTGGGGCTGAGAAGTGCTTCGTCCTTGTGTTTCACTGGGAGCTTGGCTGAATTTATTCCTATGGGGCTGTTGAAAGCTTTCTGCCATTCCCCTAAGAACAGATGAATGAAAGAACTCATGGGACAGTTATGTGTGAATAGCTTGATATTTGGATTCAACATACATTTGCTTTTTCCCCTTTTTCGTAAGAGTTGTTTTCATCAAGCCTGGTTTGCCTTTCCCCCCTGTCTTGCCTGCCATTTAAAGTACCTGCCCTCATTTTCTGATCATGACTGGAATAAACACACTTATGGTGGAGCATGGCTGTAGATTAATGGGTACCATTGCTCAGCCAACTTCGATATCTTTAGGTGGTGAAAAGAACTCATTATTGCGATTGTTAAGGGCTTGTTTTGCAGCTGTGCTTGTAGGCTCTTGAATAATTTCTTCTCCTGTAAAGTTTATTCAATATTATTTTGTTCATCAAGTATTTGAGTGCCTATTGTGTGGTAGCTATTGTGGGAGGCACTGGGAGTTTCTACCTAAAGAACATGCATTGCAGATAGGCACACATAAATTCAGTGTAACTAGTGGGGCCTTAGAAGTTGGTGGCAGACAAACTTTCTGTATCACCCTCTTCCTCTTTTCTCAGAGTCTTTGCTTTGTCCATTCACTCATTAGGTGCCTGCTGTAGCCCATGCACAATGCTCATTTTCAGAACAGAGACCCAAATGGTCCCATAGTTCTCTTCCTTTAAAAGCTTAGTTGGAGGTGAACATGCAGATATTAATAACAATATAATGTGATATATGGCTTCCCTGGTGGCTCAGTGGTAAAAAATCTCCCTGCATTGCAGGCGATGCAACAGATGGGTTGGGAAGATCCTTGGGTTGGGAAGATCCCCTGGAGGAGAGCATGGCAACCCATCCCAATGTTCTTGCCTGGAGAATTCCATGGACAGGGGAGCCTGCAGGCTACAGTCCATAGGGCTGCAAAAGAATCAGACATGACTGAAGTGACTGGGCACGCACCAGGTGATAAATATTATGATTTTCAAGTATATCAGTTCAGTTCAGTTCAGTCACTCAGTTGTGTCCGACTCTTTGTGACCCCATGAACTGCAGCACGCCAGGCTCCCCTGCCCATCACCAACTCCCGAAGTTTACCCAAACTCATGTCATTGAGTCCGTGATGCCATCCAACCATCTCATGCTCTGTCATCCCCTTCTCTTCCAGCCTTCAATCTTTCCCAATATCAGGGTCTTTTCAAATGAGTCAGTTCTTCTCATCAGGTGGCCAAAGTATTGGAGTTTCAGCCTCAACATCAGTCCTTCCAGTGAACACTCAGGACTGATCTCCTTTAGGATGGACTGGTTGGATCGCCTTGCTGTCGAAGGGGCTCTCAAGAGTCTTCTCCAACACCACAGTTCAAAAGCATCAATTCTTCAGTGCTCAGCTTTCTCTCACATGCATACATGACTACTGGAAAAACCATAGCTTTAACTCGACAGACTTTTGTTGGCAAAGTAATGTCTCTGCTTTATAATATGCTGTCTAGATTGGTCATAACTTTCCTTCCAAGGAGTAAGTGTCTTTTAATTTCATGGTTGCAATCACTATCTGCAGTGATTTTGGAGCCCTCCGAAATAAAGTCTGCCACTGTTTCCACTGTTTCCCCATCTATTTGCCATGAAGTGATGGGACCGGATGCCATGATCTTAGTTTTCTGAATGTTGAGCTTTAAGCCAACTTTTTCACCCTCCTCTTTCACTTTCATCAAGAGGCTCTTTAGTTCTTTGCTTTCTGCCATAAGGGTGGTGTCATCTGCATATCTGAGGTTATTGATATTTCTCCTGGCAATCTTGATTACAGCTTGTGCTTCATCCAGTCCACCATTTCTCATGATGTACTCTGCATATAAGTTAAATAAGCAGGGTGACAATATATAGCCTTGACGTACTCCTTTCCTGATTTGGAACTAGTCTATTGTTCCATGTCCAGTTCTAACTGTTGCTTCCTGACCAGCATGCAGATTTCTCAAGAGGCAGGTCAGGTGGTCTGGTATTCCCATCTCTTTCAGAATCTTCCACAGTTTATTGTGATCCACACAGTCGAAAGCTTTGGCCTAGTCAATAAAGCAGAAATAGATGTTTTTCTGGAACTCTTTTGCCTTTTCAATGATCCAGCGGATGTTGGCAGTTTGATCTCTGGTTCCTCTGCCTTTTCGAAAACCAGCTTGAACATCTGGAAGTTCATGCTTCATGTATTGTTGAAGCCTGGCTTGGAGAATTTTGAGCTTTACTTTACTAGTGTGTGAGATAAGTGCAACTGTGCGGTAGTTTGAGCATTCTTTGGCATTGCCTTTCTTTGGGACTGGAATGAAAACTGACCTTTTCCAGTCCTGCGGCCACTGCTGAGTTTTCCAAATTTGCTGGCATATTGAGTGCAGCACTTTCACAGCGTCATCTTTTAGGATTTGAAATAGCTCAACTGGAATTCCACCTCTCCACTAGCTTTGTTCATAGTGTTGCTTCCTAAGGCCCACTTAACTTCACATTCAAGGATGTCTGGCTCTAGGTGAGTGATCACCTAGATTATCACCTAGATAATCATCGTGATTATCTGGGTTGTGAAGATCTTTTTTGTACAGTTCTTCTGTGTATTCTTGCCACCTCTTCTTAATATCTTCTGTTTCTGTTAGGTCCATACCATTTCTGTCCTTTATTGAGCCTATCATTGCATGAAATGTTCCCTTGGTATCTCTAATTTTCTTGAAGAGATCTCTAGTCTTTCCCATTCTATTGTTTTCCTCTGTTTCTTTGCATTGATCACTGAGGAAGGCTTTCTTATCTCTCCTTGCTATTCTTTGGAACTCTGCATTCAAATGGGTATATCTTATAGAGGTTGGGAAAATTGTATAGCGTGTTTGGGAAAGCTTTCTGGAGGACCTGTGACTTACCAAGACTGAATTGTAGAGGGGAGTAGCTGTGAGCCTCTGGGAAAAGAGCATTTGAAGAAGAAAAGGGAGTGTAGGAGCAACGGTGTGGGGTGAAGAATCGTTTGTTGCTGGTGTGGGGAAGCTGTTAGAGGTTGATGTTCCCAGAAGGGAACCTCTGAGGCAGGAAGTGCAGGGAGATGAAGCTAGAACTTTACACCCATTATCAAACATAACTTTCATAACTTCCTTATTGTGGCATATACTGTTATCATCTCTTCTTAATAGATGAGAAAACAAATGCT
The DNA here is from genome assembly GCF_019320065.1 of Cervus canadensis. Taxonomy (NCBI): domain Eukaryota; kingdom Metazoa; phylum Chordata; class Mammalia; order Artiodactyla; family Cervidae; genus Cervus; species Cervus canadensis. The sequence continues at coordinate 56,191,784 of NC_057392.1, read as the reverse complement.
GGAGGAGGTTTGGTGACTTGTTCAAAGTCAGAAGTAGGTGAGTTGAAGTGCTTGAACTTGAATGCAGGCCTTCTCGGCCCTCATAGCATTGCCTGCATGGGCAGGCTAAGAAGGTCTGCCTTGAAAACTAAGGTGCTTATTTCCTCTCTATTAATCTTTCAAAGGTCATACCCTTGGTGAATCCTCTTTCTCCACTCACCTCATGACGTCCCTAACTTGTAACTAAGCTGGGACTAGTGAATCAAGATTACAGGGAGAAATATCAATAACCTCAGATATGCAGATGACACCACCCTTATGGCAGAGAGTGAAGAGGAAATAAAAAGCCTCTTGATGAAAGTGAAAGAGGAGAGTGAAAAAGTTGGCTTAAAACTCAACATTCAGAAAACTAAGATCATGGCATCTAGTCCCATCACTTCATGGGAAATAGATGGGGAAACAGTGGAAACAGAGTCAGACTTTTTTTTTTTGGCTCCAGAATCACTGCAGATGGTGATTGCAGCCATGAAATTACTTACTCCTTGCAAGGAAAGTTATGACCAAACTAGATAGCATATTAAAAAGCAGAGACATTACTTTGCCAACAAAGGTCCGTCTAGTCAAGGCTATGGTTTTTCCAGTGGTCATGTATGGATGTGAGAGTTGGACTGTGAAGAAAGCTGAGCACTGAAAAATTGATGCTTTTGAACTGTGGTGTTAGAGAAGACTCTTGAGAGTCCCTTGGACTGCAAGGAGATCCAACCAGTCCATCCTAAAGGAGATCAATCCTGGGTGTTCATTGGAAGGACTGATGCTGAAGCTGAAACTCCAATACTTTGGCCACCTCATGTGAAGAGCTGACTCATTGGAAAATACCCTGATGCTGGGAGGGATTGGGGGCAGGAGGAGAAGGGGACGACAGAGGATGAGATGGCTGGATGGCATCACCGGCTCGATGGTCATGAGTTTGAGTAGACTCTGGGAGCTGGTGATGGACAGGGAGGCCTGGCGTGATGTGATTCATGGGGTCGCAAAGAGTCAGACACGACTGAGTGACTAAACTGAACTGAACTGAGTGAATCTGATGTTGAGCCCTCTTCTGAGTCTTGGTTATAATTTTCGTCTTCCCTTTCATTTAGAGAATCAGTAGCCCAGAAATCTTCAAAGAAAATCTCTATTTGCCCAACCAGGTGTTACAAGGGAGAAGGAGAAGCTTTATCCCTTTTCTAAAAAGGTCCAAGTTCATTAAGTAGCTCAGGTATTACCTTTAATTCAGGGAAGCCCTCTGGGTCTGGAGAGGGAGCAATCTGTGTGGGCTGGAAAAGTCTAGAGCAGATGAGCTTTGAGCTCTCCCTTGAGGATGGGTAGGATCAGGAAGGTGGAAGGTATGGCATGTGAGTAATACTATTCTGCCTTACTCAGTGATAAATGGGCTATTCCTCCCATCCACCAAGATAATTTCTGGGTTGGAGCTGGCTTTTGGGCTGAAAACGCAGAAGTGGGATTCATTCATTTATTCATTCAAAATAAAGCTTATTGAAAACTAATCAGTTGAGAGTTCAAAGACAAGATGATGAAACTACATAATGAAATGAAAAGCACAATTACAGAGCTAAGGAAAAAATTGAGGCTACAAACAACATCATTAGAGGGAAGGTTAGTAAAGGAACAAAGTTTATTTATTTATTTTTTATTTTATTTATTTTATTTTTTTTAGTTGGAGGCTAATTACTTCACAACATTTCAGTGGGTTTTGTCATACATTGATATGAATCAGCCACAGAGTTAAACGTATTCCCCATCCTGATCCCCCCTCCCACCTCCCTCTCCACCCGATTCCTCTGGGTCTTCCCAGTGCACCAGGCCCGAGCACTTGTCTCATGCATCCCACCTGGGCTGGTGATCTGTTTCACCATAGATAATATACATGCTGTTCTTTCGAAACATCCCACCCTCACCTTCTCCCACAGAGTTCAAAAGTCTGTTCTGTACTTCTGTGTCTCTTTTTCTGTTTTGCATATAGGGTTATCGTTACCATCTTTCTAAATTCCATATATATGTGTTAGTATGCTGTAATGTTCTTTATCTTTCTGGCTTACTTCACTCTGTATAATGGGCTCCAGTTTCATCCATCTCATTAGAACTGACTCAAATGAATTCTTTTTAACGGCTGAGTAATATTCCATGGTGTATATGTACCAGAGCTTCCTTATCCATTCATCTGCTGATGGGCATCTAGGTTGCTTCCATGTCCTGGCTATTAGAATCCACTGAAAACTAAATTACTAACAGAGAGGGAAGGGTTAGGAAAACCACAGTATGTGCTTAGAAAAGAGAAATGAATCAGAGAAATTCAGAGATCTAAAGTTTGTAAAAAGATGATCTCTCAGAAGGGTAATTGGGCTATCTGGAGTTACAGCTTACTTCTCATGCTGCCTTGACCAAAACATAGTCACATGGACATGCCTGGCTGCAAAGGAGCCCCAGAAAACATCTCTATCTGGGTGGCTGTGTACCCTCTTAAAACTCAGATTTGGAGAAGGCCTTTTATTACTCAAAGTGGGATGAGGGAAATGGATATTGGGAGCAATTCATCTCTGCCTCAGGGAAGAAGTCATGTTAGTCTTAGACTTGATTTGCAGCAGAAGGAAAACTTGAGAACATGGAGAGGAAATACTTACAGAGTTCTGAGGGAAAGATCATAAAACTGAAGATTTTTACATTCAGATCACTCCTCAAGGATAAGACAGGTAGGCATTATCTCCTGTGTGCAAAGACTCAGGGGATACAAGCCCCTCTTGAGAAAACCTGCTTGATGATGAAAATGATTAGTTAAAAGCACCCTTTGTAAGAAGTGGTGAAAGGCCATTTGGTGAGCCTCTCATCCACTCAAATAGAGAAAACCTTGGCAAGGGTGGGCTATAAGGATAAGGAAAGAAGTGAGAGGAAGTAAAAAGAAAGAATGTAATGGAAATGGAGAGCTGGGGGACAGGGTGGAGGACGGTAAGCGCTAACTTTCCCTCTCTCACACAGCCTTTGGAGGGTATTAGTGTCATGGCTCCAACCTTTCAATTAATTTTTTTAACCCTTTATTTAATTTTTTTTTATTTTATTGGAGAAAAGAGTCTAAAATAGAATGACTGTATGTACACGTATAACTGAATCACTTTGTTATATACCCGAAACTGATACAACATTATAAGTCAATTAATGTTTTTCTTTTAAACTTGGAGGGATTTTTAAGGAAATAATATCTATTTTGATGTAGAAATGTTTGTTAAAATTTTATCTTTCCTTCTGTTTTACTTTTATGTAGAATTAAATTTAAATCTAAAAAGTTAAAAAATAACTATTTTATTAAGCAGTCCTGTCTATTCTTCTTTCATGTATTCTTCCATCCTCCACACTCTGTCCAAATATAAATGTAGAGACATGTGATGAAGGGTGTTAATTTATTAATTTATTTATTTTTCTTGGGTGGAGGGATCTTGGATGACTTTTAGTTCTATAAATTTATACATTGATTTAAAGAATAATGAGCTGGTATTACTTGTTTTTGTTTTCAGTTTTTTTTACTTCTTTAATTTTTTTTCTTTTCTTAATACAAGTATAGTTGATTTACAATGTTTCAGGTATACAGCAAAGTGATTCAGTTATATATATATATACACATATATATATTTACATATATTCTTTTTCAGATTCTTTTCCATTGTAGGCTATAAGCAGGTACTGAATACAGTTCCCTATGTTATACAGGAGGACCTTGTTCATCTATTTTCTGCATAGTAATGTGTATCTGTTAATCCCAAATTTCTAATTTATCCCACCCTCTGAGCTGGTCTTATTTGAATCAAACCACTCAAGCTAATTTAAGAGGCATCATTAAATACTAATGCTTAAGGTGTGGGGAGTGGGATGGGAGATACAAAGAGATGAACAAGACCTTGTCTTTTCATGGAGAAGTTGGTGAGTCAGTTATGTGAACACCGGGCTCTAGGCATAACAAAATCCTTTGTAAATCAGGCGGACTATCGGGGTGTTGAGGCCCAAGGACAATGGGGAAGGTTTCATGAAGGAGACAGCATTTGAACTGGATGCTGAGGGATGAGCAGAGTCCTGATGGGTGGAGAATGGGAGGCAGGGCATTTCCAGCCTGGAGGCAGCAGGAGAACCAGCCCAGAGGAGTGAGAGTCCGAGGTGTGTCTGAATAACCCTGAGTAATCTGTTGTGGCTAGAGAACAAAGGATGAATGAACAAAGCTGTTCATTAAGTGCCCACAGCGTTTCAGGTGTGACACACAGCTCTCTATAGGCTGCCTGACAGCCCATACAGAGTGGCTTTAATTATCCCTACTGTGCAGATGGGGGCTTCCCTGGTGGCTCAGTGGTAAAGAATCTGCCCGCCAATGCAAGAGACATGAGTTTGATTCCTGGGTTGGGAAGATCTCCTGGAGAAGGAAACTTAGGCTTTTATACTTACCTAAAAACTTACATGCAAAATATATGAATATGTCACGGGTCTATGTGTATATAAATATATAAAATATATTTACCTGTACAAATTTTTTGATATTTATTTATACCTGTATGTTATGTTTCACAAACGTGGCTACTTCAGGCCTTCTGAGCGCTGCAGATCACAAGCACAGGAGAGAGAGAGTGGACTTTGAGGTATAGACACTCCAGTATTCTTGCCTGGGAAATCCCATGGACAGAGGTACCTGGCGGGCTGCAGTCCCTGGGGTGGCAAAAGAATCAGACACGCCTTAGCGACTAAATAACAACTGTGCAGATGAAGACACTGAAGCTGAGGGAGACTTATCTGCCGAGTCGTTTAGTGGTGAAACTGGTTGACTCCCCTGAGCTGTCTGTACCTCAAAGCCCACCATCTCTCTCCTGTGCTGTGATCTGCAGTGCTCAGAAGGCCTGAATTAGCCACCTTTGTGAAACATAACATATACAGGTACAAATAAATATCAAAACATTTTTATAGGTAGATGTATTTTATATATTTATATGCACACAGACTCATGACACATCTATATATTTTGCATGTAAATTTTTAGGTAAGTATAAAAGCCTAAATTATGGTTTGGACTCTGCCATCCAGCGGCTGTGTGGCCCTGCGCAATTCAGTTTGAACTCTAATTTCCTTATCCATAAAAGGGGATGATTCTGATGCTGCCTGCCTGCAGATTTGTTTTTGTGTTCCAATTAGCTCATAGATGTGAAAAGATGGGAAAGTATAAAAGAGCCACACAGAAGGGCTTGTTATTGCTGACACACCCCTTACTCTTCTGAGAGCTTACAGACATCTGTTAGAGTACCTACAGGTGTCTGTAAAAACTCCCACAGTCACGGACACGGCCCCTCAGGCTTGCAACGACCAGTCAGAGGCTGTGCTCTCCTGGCTCAGGTAACCAACTGGGGGCTATGGTGGGAGATGTGGGGGTGTTGAGGGGTGGGGGTGTCAGGGAGGGAGGCACGCAGTTCGTCTGGCTGTCCCACTGCAGGGCAGGGGAAGACTTTGGCCTCCCTTCCTGTTTGCTGAGAAAGTCTGGGCCAGAGAGTGGAGTCGGGATGGCTGGTGACAGCTTGGTGATTTATACGGGGCAGAGGAGGGTGTTTCAGACATGCCAGGCTGCAGGAAGGCATATCGGAGCTGCCAGGCAAGCAGGCCTCCGCCACGTCTGTCTGGTAGAGGCTCGTGGTCTGGACAAGGGACTCTGGAGCAGTCTATAGGAGTCGTAGGAGTACTGATGAGGATGAAGCAGGGCCCTGGCCCCAGAGAAATTGGGCCCTGATGCAGCACATCAGAGTGGACGGGCAGCAGCCCTTGGCATGGGACCGGAGGGGCCCAAGGCAGCTTACATCTGCTCCAGGAAGGGTTGGGAGTGTTCCAGGGTCTACACTGGGGCCTGGCATGCCCCTGGGGGTCCAAAAGTCCTGTTGTGTGTTATGTGTGGGGCGGTGGTTATGGTGGTTTCAGAGACATAGCCAAGCTGCTCCTTACTGACAAAGAGATCGGTTCCTTGCTCACCCCACTGGTCTCTGCTCTGCCCAGACAGGTGTTTTAGCTCAGCCTCAGCTCTGGGTGAGTCCTTGAAATTCAGGGCACCCAAAGTGAAGAGAAGACCTTTGATCACCTACACTGTACGTACTGTGTTATGTGAAGTTAGTTATGTTAGACAGTGTCTTCCAGAGGGCAGGGACACTGAGAGGATTCTCTGCATAGTACCCTGCCCTCAGGAGGCCTGGTGGACTGAGCTCAGCCCTCCCAAAGCTCCCCGCCCCCACCCCCTTGCCGAAGCCAGGATGTGTCTGCCCCTAGGCATCCTGGGGCTCTGGTGGGCCCTCCTGCCCCACCTAACAATCCTTTTTCTGCCTGCACCCCTGGTCATGGGAGTGAGAGACAAGCAACAAGATAAAATGGGGAATGCTCTCTGGGCTGATCCTTGGAGCTGAGCCCTGGCAGGGAATCAGGTGTGGGACCTTGCTCTTCTTTTTCTTATGCTGTTGGGAACCAGGGTCATAGGAGTGTATCCCAGGGGAGAGAGGGAGGAAGGCGGCAAGGGAGCTCTGACAAAGGCACCAAGGCGAATCATCTTGTATCTGAGCGGCCAGCAGGATTGCCTTTGTCAATTGTGTGCTGTTGGGAGGATGCTGGCCCAGGGCTGGAGCCGGGGGTGGTTAATGATGGTGTCAGGAATAAATCCTCAGAAGATGCTTCCTGCTGGAGGGCTTGTGGCGGTTCCTTTTTTTTTTTTTTCTCTACACAATGAACAGCTTATTCTGGCCTGGAGATTTGGAAAAGGGGAAATAACAGGTAGGAAAGAAACAGATGAAAGCTGCCTCCCAGGGAAATGTTCCTGGGCTCGGAGGGTCCCACCCTTGTCTCCCAGCCAGTCCCGGGGACTCATAGTGGGAGGGCTGAGAGGCCACTCCATCACCATCCTTAGGGTCACCTTTCCCGGAAAACCCTGATGTTGGGGAAAAAATCTTAGGCTCTGCAGCCACACAGACTTGGGTTTAACTCCAGATGTGTCACTTCTCAGCTGTGTAAACTTGGGAACTTAACTTCTCCGACCCTCAGTTTCTCATCTGTAATCTGTGTTCGTCATTCCTGCCTTATAGTGTCGATGTGAGTACTGTGTAGTGCTTAACCTAGGACAGCATGTGATTAGTGATAAATACATGGTGTGCTCAGCCGCTCAGTCATGACTGACTGTGCAGCCCCATGAACTGTAGACCACCAGGCTCCTCTCCCCATGGAATTTTGCAGGCAAGAATACTGGAGTTGGATGCCATTTCCTACTCTAGAGAATCTTCCTGACCCAGGGATTGAACCTGCATCTCTTTCGTCTTCTGCACTGGGAGGCAGGTTTTTTTTTTTTTTTTTTTTTTTTTTTTTTTGCCACCAGTGCCGCCTGGAAAGCCCTGAATACATTGTAGCTCTTTTTAATATCGTGGCACTTATTAATAGTTAGTCTCAGTTATTGATCACTTAATAGGCAATTAAATGATCAGGCACTCTACTAGGCCCTGTGGATATGGGGATACATGAGACCCAGTCTCTCCCTGGAGGAGCCTCCAGGTAGGAGAACAGAGCACATGGGATCAGGGATTAGATGAATGGGAACAGCATGATGTGCTGTACCAGCAGGAGGCAGGATGGGGAAAAGGAAGAAGAGGTGAGACCCCAGCAGGAGGAGTTTGCTGGGCAATTAGAATGTTCTCCCCAGAATAGCAGACAGAGGGAGGTTTACAACTGGGATTTGGTGGTAGAGCCACCCATAAGTGGGCTTCCTTGGTGGCTTAGATAGTAAAGAATCTGCCTGCAATTCAGGAGACCAAGGTTTGATCGTTGCGTTGGGAATATTCCCTGGAGAAGGGAATGGCAACCCACTCCAGTATTCTTGCCTGGGAAATCCCAGGACAAGAGGAGCCTGGCGGGCTACAGTCCACGGGGTCACAAAGAGTCAGACACGACTGAGTGACTAACAATTTCACTTTCACATTTTCACCAATATGTGGGGGACAGGAGCCCACAGTATGGTCTCCCTTAGCCCACAATAGGGTCTCCCCACAGGGCTTCTGCCCTCTGTTGACATTCGAGACCATGCAGTTTGACTCAGGATAGAGTCTGAAGTCTTTGTTTTCCGGTGGTGGGGTGAACATGGACAGGGACCCCGCCAGGTTGGACTGGGGTAGACAGTGTTGAGTGACAGCTGTCATCAGAGAGATCTCTCCAGGCTCAGAGCTAGGATCAAGGGTGGACCTCCCTGGAGGGAGAAGAGCAGCTTACCAGATAGAAAACTGCAAATGTGCAACCCTCTAAAATATAGGCTCCAGGTGGTATGGACTGGAGGGGTTTCATGAAACTGTTGTTATCAACAGTGGGTCATTGGAGGGTGGGGAGGAGGGGTGACCTGGAATTTTTGTAGTTGTTGGAAAGCCCAGTCACCCCGTGTGCAGTGCTCAGTGTCACATAGAAGGAACCAGAGGACACCTCCTTGAATTTCAATGGTGTACATTTGTGGTTTTAGTTATTTACAAATGTCTTCAAAACCCTATGATGTATACCAGTTGGGTGAATCACTTGGATGAGATAAAAGCTAAATTATATTTGCTATGAGGATGGTTATATCACTTGGCCAGTGATATAATAAACACAGCAGTTTTCATATACTGAACTCATACCACCATCCCGACTGGTCCCACTCTAATTCACAACGATGACCCTTAAGTAGACTTTGGTGTTGTCAGGTCATCTTACTCTGTCCAGTGGGTCTCAACTCTGGCTGCCATTAGCACTACCTGGGGAAGGTTATAAAGAGTACTGCTGCCTGACTTCCACCCCACACTAATGAAATCTAATTTTTTATGGGGTGGATCTCGGCATGAGTATCCTGTTTTAAAGCTCTGTATTTATTCCAGTGGGCAGCCTTGGATGCAACCCATTGCAATTCTCTCCAATCTCCATGACTGTTTCATGCTTTTCTCCCTCTCTTTAAACCTTTAACAACTCCTTTCCATTCCCTATTTTCAGTCGAGAAACTTACTTCTCACTTACCTGAGAAAATAATGGCAAAGGATCACTTTCACACTTTTCCATCACCAGATTGATGCCTGTATATTGTACTTCCTGCCTGTTGCTATGGATGATGAAGTGTTTCTGTTCCTTTTTAAGACCAACCCCTCCACTTGTGTATTGCATCCTGTTCCTTTCCTTAGGTACTGGACAGGGCTCCAGCAATTCTTCCTTCTCTTTGCATTGTTCCTCTATTTATAGACCACTCCCACCTGCCCCTCCCCCTGCCCCATTTGTCTGTCTGTGGCTGTTTCTCCCACTGAAAACCACATGAGCACATATATATCTTCCCCTGATCACATCTACTGTAGCTACTGCCTCATTTCTCTGCTCCTTGAAAGTCACCTGTACTCACTCCCTGAAGTTTCTCTTTTCTCATGTTCATTCAAACCCAGTCCAACCAGTGTTTTGCCTCCATTAGTCCACAAAAACTACACCTATCAGGTTCTCCAGTGACCTCTGGAGACATCAGTTCGGTCAATTCAGTATTGCTGAATCCAGTGGTCAAGTCTCAGTCCTTATCTTGTCAGAGGTGTTTTGTATAGTTGATCACTCTGCCCCCTGGAGTTTCATCTCTTAGTTCTGGAACATCACTCTCTTTGGTTCTCCTTTTCTGTCACTGACTTCTCCTTCTCAGTTCTTTGTGTTGGTATATCTTTGCTTGTTCACTTTGGAGCGCTCCAGGGAGCAGCCCTTGAACTTGGCCTCTTCTCTGTCCCCTCAATCCCTGGGAATCTCTTAGCATCCAAATGCAGACAACTCTCAATGTATAGCTTCATCCCGGACTTTCTCCTTGAATTCCACACTCAAATTTAACTGTCTACTCAACAAGGCCTTCCTCTGATGTCAGCGATGACAAGTCCATGACCCAACTGCTGCTATTCTCTTCCCCACTTCAGTAAATGACAGCTCCATCTTTGCAGTTGCTACAGCTTAAAACTCAGGAGTTGCCCTTGACTCTGATACTCTTATACTGCACCCCGTCTGTCAATAAACCACGTAACCATATTTGCAAAATACGTCAAGAAACTAACTGCTTATTTGATCCACCAAATTCATATTGGTTCAGGACAGATCAATCTCTACTTCTAAATTTCAGAACAGTTTCATAACTGGGCTGCCAGAGGCAGTGTGTCATTTTCCATTTAAAACCAGCAAAGGCTTCCCATTGCACTTCACAAGCCAAAGTTCCTAGAAGGGCCTCCAGGGTTCTGCATGAGCCAGCCCTCAAGTCCTCCCAGACTTCATTTCCTGCTTTTTTCCACCTCTTCATTCCACTTCAGTTCACTGACCTGGTTCCTTAAACATAAAGCACATTTTTACCTCAGAGCCTGTTCCCTCCAGTTGGAACACCATTCCTTCATACAGGACTTCCCTCGTGGCTTAGAAGGCAAAGAATCCGCCTGCAATCCAGGAGACCGGCGTTCGATCCCTGGGTTGGGAAGATCCCTTGGAGAAGGGAATGGCAACCCACTCCAGTATTCTTGCTTGGAGAATCCCATGGAGAGAGGAGCCTGGTGGGCTACAGTCATGGGGTTGCAGAGAGTCTGACACGACTAAGTGACTAAAACTTTCACTTTTTTCCCCCATTTATTCCCATTGTTTTCTCTGTCTCTTTCTTTAGGTTCTCTTCAAATGTCACCTCACTAGAAAGGTCATTCTGATCACCTTGCATAAGATAGTAATCTGGGTGTCTCCTCCCCCATCATACTTGGTTCTTTTTTTCCCTTTTATCTTTCTTTGTGGTTCTTCCATGGCATAGATGGTCATCTGACTTAATTATTCTGTGTCTCTTCTCATTAGGAAGTTGTTTTTGTGAGGGCAGGGACTTATCTCTTTTGTTCATGGTTATTCCCCTAGGACCTAGAGCAGATGCCTCAGGAATTATAGACACAAGAGATAACTGTTGTCTGAATTCAACTAAATCCACACAACAGCACTTCAAAATTAGTTGGAATAACCCACAACTTATAAATGAGGAAACTGAAGCTCAGACAGGTTAAGTAACTTTTTCAAAATAACACAGCTTGCCAACATGTTTTGAGTTAAGACTCAGAACCTTCCAAGTGCCTTTGTCATCAGACTGTCTCCCAGCATCCACATCTCAGCTTGCCTTATTTTTTCCACATCTCACTGCAAGCAGGCAGCCCTGCAGAGTGATAGAATCCCTGTGAAAATGCCCCAAATGTGTCTGGAGGTGTAGGAGGTGTATAGGAAATGCATACACAATCCCTTATTTGCAATTCCCAAATCCCAAATCTGTGAAAAACCACATTTTATTCTTAACTCAGTTGGTGGTAAAACCTGATCCAGAGTAATGTGAGGCTATTTATAAATTCTTATTTAACCTCCTTAGTTAAAATATTTATTTGTTTTGTTGCAGAAATATTAATCCATATAATTATGGAGAGTTACCGTGCCCCTACTGCTGGTGTTCTGTTGTTGGTCCTTTATTGGACCGGAACCTGGTGGTCTGGAGTCGACGATGAGAGAGTGAAAGAAGGAGAGAGGCTAATATTCCCTGGGTTATGCAGCCGGCTTTCGCGCTCCAGGGAGTCAGCCAGAAATAGAGAGAGAGAGAGAGAAAGAAAGAAAAAGACACGGGGACCCAAGCTCTAATGGAGCAAAGATGTTTTAATCAACATGGTGTGGGCATATATACTGTCTTACAAGGTAGTTTTTCTCAGCAAAGATAAAGATTAAAATTCCAGACTTACAAAACATAAGGCGATCCTTATCAAAGACAGAGTCGTAAACAATCACTTTTACCGTATGGTTCATAAGAAGGAAGAGGGTACTTATCACCATATTGAAAAACTAAGAAGGAAATGCCTGGATTCCTCAGCCCTGGGAAAGGTGTGCCTCTCCTCTTAATTCCTGAATATTCAGGAATTAATAAGGACCAGAGGATTCCTGACAGATCCAAAACAGCACACAGGAAGCCTCCTGTTAAATGCTTCCTGACAATTCCCCCTATTTTATTATATTTGTAAAAAAGGTCCTGACCAAATGAGTTTGGTTAGTATTAACCAACCTTCTAGAAAGGCAATGATAAACAACAAATACAATTATCAAGACAATCATCAAAGTTACAGTTCCAGACCCGATGCTGTGGGTAATACTTTGAAACCATCCTCGTGGGTCTAGCCCGGATAATTTGTTCAGCTAAAGTTTCCAAATTAGTGGAAAAGGGGAGACGTTTAGAAAAAGTTTTAAAAATTTCCTTTTGCAGTAATTGTGCATTCAGAGAGGCATTATCAAGTAAATGAAATTTGATTTGTTCCCAGTTGTAGGTAATATGATAGAAATGAACAGGAGTAACACAAAATTGGCAATTAATAGAAGTTACAGAAGGTAAAGTCTTATTAAATTGTAAATTTCTTATGGCTATAACAAAAGGAAGTGGGATACAGGCCTGTATAAAATATGACTGATTATAGTGAAAGAAATAATTACTATGACCATGACTGGTCCCTGTGAAATGTCCAGTCTAAGTCCCAAGTTCTTCGGTGCTGGCAGCAAGTTTCCATATGTCCCATTGTTTAGGCCCAATTTGTTTATCAAGGATAATTCGAGGAGGAGGAGGGGATGCCATTCCACTGTCAAGCCAGCCAAGAAGTCCTTTGTCATAGTAATATTTTAACGTAGTGTTAGTAACCTTTTACATGTTTTTTGTTCTTTCTCTAACTCTTTCCCTAAAGTTTCAGTAGTAAACATGGTTCACAGACAGAGAAAGGGCAGCAATGTCCGAAAGTCTTTTGGAGGCAGGACGAAAGCCCAAGTTTGTCGGCTGATGTTTATGCATAATTTTCCTGGGCCTAGGCAAGAAGGAATTCATAGCCTAAAGAAATGTTAATTAGTTTTCCCTTTTCCCCAGGGTGTGAGGGTTCCAGGGAGGGGGCATATGGGTGGAGTCATTGGTTGATATGATCGGTCTTTTCTCCATCTATTTTATGACCTATAATATAGGGGGGTTGGGTAAGAAAGCCCAGTTAAATTTGGGAGGCACAGGCTAGCAGGAAAATGTATTCAAGACTCCGAGGCATTCCCTGTTGAGAGACCAAATTTTTAGCTTTATTAGTAAGGGTTTTTATTTGTCCCCAAGAGGGGAGGTCATAGGGTTGATGCTGCCGAGGGCGGTGCTTTCTGAAGATCTTTAGAGCCTCCATGGCCCGTATTGGAATTTCTTTCTCCTGGGGTTCTTGTTGTTTCGTCTCCATTTTGAATGCCGGGGGCCCCCTTGGGTAGAATTTTCTGAGGAAAAAGTTTGTTGGATCCATCTGGGGAAATACAAGCATATCCCTTTCTCCGTAAGATTAATTTCCCAGATTTCTATTGTTTATAGAACCCATCTTGGTACCAAATGGGCAGAGGAAGAGAAATGTCCTTCAGTTCCTTGAAATGTCTTTCTGCTCTTGTTAAAATATTTCCCTGTGGTAAGTTTAAAAAATTTAAAACAAATAAAGCTGTATGAACAATAGTTATAGGTTTAGAAAATATCTTATGTTGGAATCTAACAAAGTCTGCTTTAGATAAGGAAGACAGTAGTGTACCTGTGTATCCCCCCTTCTTTAATTTTTTTATTTGTAACTTTAGTGTGTGATGTGTTCGTTTGACTATGTCTTGTGTCTGTGGATTATAAGGAATACCTGTAATATGTTTAATAGAAAAAGGTTGTAAAAATTGTTTAAAGTGTCTAGAAATATAGGCAGGCCCATTGTCTGTTTTAATAGAACTGGGAGTTTATGGTGGAGGTTTTTTATTAACTTTCTTAGGGCAGTCCCTTTTTAAATGGTTTTTATCTCCACATGTAAAGCATCCTTTATATTCTTTCCTTAAGGCAGCAACCATTGTTTCAGCTAGCATTTACATCTTTTGAGTTTCTGATTTTATATGGTGACAAGCCTTCAAATAATCAAAATTAGTCCCTATCTCAAGAATTGGAGCTATAGCTTTTTGACATACTTGATTTCCATTTTCATAAGCAAGTAATCTTTTTAGTTGTCTTTTAGCTTTTTTTCTCTTTTTTCCTTATCTTTTTTTTTTTTTTTTCAAATACAGTATGGGAAATACCAGTTTCTAGAGACTTTGGGATTTGGGTCCGCTGGCAGGGGAGGAGCGCTTGGAGCAACCGGGGCAGGGTTACTAGGAAAATTCTGAAATATCTTATGTTGTTCTAATTGGGCCTTTTGTAAGGCTTCATTGCCTAATTCATATTCACGTAATAAGTGTTTCAGGAGGGCTAGAATTACCTTGAAATGGCAGAATCACAGCTTCAATGAGAGCCCATAGGGGCCAGAAATCTATTGGGATATTTTTCCCTGTCTGACGGCTCATTCAACATTCTCTTTGACCTGATGCCAAATTTCTAAATCAAAACTACCTTCATCAGGGAACCAAGGGTTACATTCAACCACTGTCTGAAGGCAAGCTTCTATTCGCTGGCATGAAACCGAAAATCCCTGAACTTTAAATAAGTGGTAAAGTAAAGTAGAAAAGTGAGGGGGCTTTCCAGCTGATTGACCCATGTCTTAGTACTTACTGGCCTCAATAGGCCCTCTGGGGTCACTCTGTCCGAATCTGCCACGTGTACCAGGCCCTGTTCTGGGCGCCACTTGCTGGTCCTTTATTGGACCGGAACCTAGTGGTCCGGAGTCAACGATAAGAAAGTGAAAGAAGGAGAGAGGCTAATATTCCCTGGGTTATGCCGGGAATAACCGGCTTTCGCGCTCCAGGGAGTCAGCCAGAAATAGAGAGATAGAGGAAAAAAAAAATGAAGTAAAGAAAAGAGAAAGAGAGAGAGAGAGAAAGAAAGAAAGAAAGACACGGGACCCAAGCTCTGATGGAGCAAAGGGGTCTTAATCAACATGGTGTGGGCATATATACTGTCTTACAAGGTAGTTTTTCTCAGCAAAGATAAAGATTAAAATTCCAGACTTACAAAACATAAGGCGATCCTTATCAAAGACAGAGTCGTAAACAATCACTTTTACCGTATGGTTCATAAGAAGGAAGAGGGTACTTATCACCGTATTGAAAAACTAAGAAGGAAATGCCTGGATTCCTCAGCCCTGGGAAAGGTGTGCCTCTCCTCTTAATTCCTGGATATTCAGGAATTAATAAGGACCAGAGGATTCCTGACAGATCCAAAACAGCACACAGGAAGCCTCCTGTTAAATGCTTCCTGACATTCTGTAATATATGGGTTAGGCAACATATTGCTTTTCTGAAATATGAAGAATTCTGAATTCTGACGCTTATTAGGCCCCCCGAATTCCTGATATGTGGTTGTGAACCTGTGTTCATGGTTTCCTAAATGTCTGGCATTTGAAATTATGTCTTAAAAATTTTCTTTTTTTCTTAATAACCACAGTTTCTTTTAAGGATTTTACAAAGAACAGACTCAATTTTACGATCTGATTAAGATCAAGCACAGCAGGCCAAGCTGAGCGGGAGCATGCATGAGATGCCATTCTAAAACAGGGTATGAATAAAAGTCTACATACTGCATAGTGGGACCATCTCTTCCCCAGCCTTCTGGTTTTTTGTTGTTTCCAACAGTGCTGGCAATTTCCAGTTTAGTCATGAGATTAGTCTCTCTGATTAAATTTAACAGCTTAAGAGAAAATATTGATATTTATGTTTCTTTAGATAAGATGGACAGATTATTTTCAATCTCCCTTTGGTAAGACCCACCAGTTCAGTAACCTTGCCCATTTACACAGAGCTTCTTCATAACTTTTTAGTGTTTCACTTTTCTTTCTCTTTTGGCCACATGGCTTGTGAGATCTTAGTTCCCTGACTGGGGATTAAACCCAGTGCTCTTGCCAGTGAAAGTGTGGAGTCCTAATCACTGGACTGCCAGGGAGTTCCCAGTGTCTCACTGTTAAATTTAAGCTAAAAGATCACCCAAATATTTGAGAAAGCGTGAAACATGAAAGAAACCAAAAGAGACAAATAAAAACAACAACATAAAAAGACTTATAAGAAACAGTGTAGGGAGTAGAAGAAAACTTCACTAAAATAATTATGAGTATTACAGAGGCAGGCGAAGCTATCCCATTAATAAAAATAAAGACAAAAAAAAAGGAGTATTCAGAGAATAAGAAGGAACTCTTGGAAATTAAAAGTATGATAGCAGAAATAAATGAATTGAGAGAGGGTTTGGAATATAAAGTTGAAGAAACCTTGTAAGAAGTAAAAAAAAGGCTGTGAAGTGAAAAATAAGAAAGGATCATTCTAAGAAGTTCAACATCTGAACAGTAGGACTTATACAAAAAGAGAATAGAGCTAATAGAAGGGAAGAGTCATCAAAGAAACAATGGGGAAAAAAAAATTCCCAGAAATGAAGGACATGGCCTTCTCGATTAAAAAACTCATTTGAGTATCCAGAGCTAAGAATGAAAAAGGACACATACCAAAGCATATCATTGTTCTGGGGGTGGGGGAAAGAAGAAAAGCCTGTTGGCACAGGAAAACAAAAATAAAACCAACCTCAAACTGATTATAAGAATATATATATAAGAATCTTAGTCTGTGCTAGAAGCCAGAAGAGAATGAAGCCGCACCTTTAAAATTCTGAGATGAATTTGTTTCCAACTGAGGATTTACATCCAGAAAAATTTATCAATCAAATGTAAGGGTGGGACAATGGCATTTTCATGTATGAGAAGTCTCAATTATTTTACTTCCCTTTCTGAAGGAAGCTATTATGGATATGTTCCTTCACATTTAGAGAGTAAATTAAGACAGAAATAAATGAATTCTTCCTTTCAGCTCCAAGAGCAACCAGCTCAGGTTGGAGTAGGAGAACAGAAATTTCCAGAGGGGAGAGCTTCAAGAAACTAAAAAACAACAAAAAAAGAATTGTTGAAAAGTCGAGGCCTAAATTAGTCATAGCTATCTAGAAAATTCAGCAAATTAACAGAAGAGACAATAGTGGCCTCCAGAAATGACAACTAAGAAATGTACACAAAAGGGATTAATCATAACATACTACATGACTCCATGGCTCGGCTTGGCTGTGAACAATCATTTATCTGGTCATAATGATGAAGCTTCTAGTGCTGACTTAATTAAAAAAAAAAACAAACATGGCATAAAGCTGTTAGGAGAATGTGGGAAGGAGAAGAGGTCTGTAGGATGTGGTTAAAAGAAGAGCTAAATCCTCATTTTCTGTAGTAGGAAGTCAGTGGAGAATATCTAACACTGAAAAAAAAAATACAGCCATATAAGCAGGCTATTTAGATACACGGATGTAACCAGAAGTAAATAAAAGGGTTGGAAAAAAAAAAATAAAAGGGTTGAGAGTCGTTGTGTTTGGGCAGCAGAAATTAGGGGTGTGTAGGAGTGGGGCAAGGCCTGAAATCATGTATTTGGAGGGCTTAGCGTCCCGTCATGTATCCAGATTGGCACCTGAAATAAGCAGAGAATACCATAACAACACAGTCGAAGTTCTGAGCAGGAGCACCCTCCTTTGGATAGTGTGCATATGGCACTGACAGAAGAGCTTCCCTTTGCTGGTTCTTGGAAAATCACTTTTCACTCCGTTTCTCTTTTTGTTGGGGCCTGTATATGCTGTGCTCAACTCAATTTTCATTTCAGCTCTTTTACTGAAAGAGCTTGGCCTCGCTCTCCCCAAATGCTGGAGGGGAAGGCAGGCCTTGGTTTAGTCACTCACCAGCTTTTGCCTGGGCTAGATCCTTAAGCTCTGACTCCTCATTTGAAAATAGAGAAAACATTCCTTGTCTCATAGGAGTGTGTGAGGAATAAATGAATAATTTAGTACATACAGTGTCTGGTACATAGTCATTGCTGATATATTTAAACAAAAAAAAGAGGTACACTGGATAACCCTTAGTCTAGGGCGGGCACCCCATAATGTAGGGGCCAGGCCCCAAAGATGAACCATCCAGTAGGGGCAAGAGCTCTGGGAGGGGGGAGTTTGGGATGGTGGTGGTGCAAATAATCCACTGTTTGCTGATTGTAGCAAGAGTTCTTACTGTATTTTTCTGAGTGTAGTGTCTTTTGATTAGATGCAGGGTTCAGCAACCTTGTGGAGACCCAGATGCTGGAATGTTTTAGGCCTAAGGATCGATAAAGTGCTTAGCTTGCTGAGCTTCCAAGTCTAAACACAGAACAATTGCTCCCATCCCAGATAATGTGGAATAATGAATCCAGGGTTAATAGGATTATCTTTTATCCCAAGGCTCCTTCGTGCCTTGTGGTGATTGTTCATTTAAGCCAGGGACCTGGGATCAGGGCTCTAACTCTGTGACTAACTCTCATTCTCTGACTCAAAACTGAGCTCTTTACTAATGATCTTGCCAGGAGGATGCTCACCTGTGGGGATGCTGGGGTGTGAATTTCTTAGGCTGTATTCTTGGCTCATTTTATGAACTTCTTTAGTTCTGGTTGGGATCTCTAAATCCTGGAGTTGGCCTGGAGTCAGGGCCTCATACAGTGAGGGTTACATTTGCCTCACACTTACTGGGAGCATGTGGGAGTTCATGAGGTCTAGGCAGACTCTCATTTGCTAGAGTTTTTGTTAGAGTTTGGTTTGAGTGCTTCTGTGTCTGACTTTGCACAGAGGAGCAAGGGGATTAGTTGCCAGAGACTATAAGTTATGGGGCCTGGGTGAGCAGGAATGATGGCAGAAAGAGATCATGTGGAGAACAGACCCTGAGGAAGAGGAAGGAGGTGGGTTGGCTTGGGGAGAGAAGTGAAACTACGTCTTGATGTCAAGCCAATGACCCTTGTGGGGTAGGAGGGGGTTCCAGGAGCAGAAGATGCAGATCACAGTAATGTCCTGCTTTAAATGGGCACTGTACTGAAACTGCAGGGAAGCACATAAGTATACAGGGGGCTCAGGGGCAAGGGGGCTGCAAGGAGACCTGGGATCAGCTGAATGTATGATACTCATAGGGTGATAGGAAGAGTTGGTTTAAGCCACTTAATAGAAAATTCTTATAAAGAAAAATCCAAAGTCTCTATTGTTGTTTATAAACAACAAGCTCTGTTGTTTATTTTTCATGTTTCTGCAAAGTACACTTGCAATCCAGAGCTGTCCTTTCCCATTGCCTCATCTGTCAAAAGCCCAGTCACAGTCACAGTGTTTGGAAGGAAGTTAAAAAAAAAAAAAGGCTTCTGAGCAGCCACAGTGGATGGCTGCAGCCCTATCACACAGCTGAGGCCCTCTGGTCTCACAGCCCTGTAAGGCTGTAGTAGGTCAGAGGCAGCTGGGATCCCTAGGGCTGGTCTAAACCGAGCTCTTCAGGGGTCCATTGAAGGGATTACAGGAAGGAAAACAGAAAGTACAGACGAGCCTTGCAGCCACTAAAAAGTTTCCAAGCATCTACCTTCTCTGGGGATGCAGGGTTTCCTGTCTCTCTCTGGGGGCCTCTGCCCTCTTCTCTTTGTCAGCCAGCTTCCTTTCCCTCTGCAGGGCCCCACAGGCCTGTCACCTGATCTCATGCGTGGCATTTGCTTCTCATCTTGTGCTCACTACCTTTCCTTTAAGCTCTGAGTCTATCACCAACTGACTGTAGTCTTTTTTCATAGTTGCAATGTTGAAAGCATCTGATTGATCCAACTCCCTTGTTTATGGGAGAGTTGCTTTTGTTTTTTTATTAATTAATTAATTTATATTGGCGTATAGTTGATTTACGATTTTGTGTTGTTTCTGGTGTATTGCAAAGTGATTCACATATATATATATATTTTTTTTCCTTTTTCATATTCTTTTCCATTATGGTTTCTTAGAGGATACTGAATATAGTCTTCACTGCTACACAGTAGGACCTTGTTATTTATCCATTTTATTTATAGTAATTTGTGTCTGCCAATCCCAAACTCCTAATTTATCCCTCCCTCCCTCACCCCTTTTTCCTCTTCGTTAACAATGTTTGCCTTTGTGTCTGTGAGTCTTTCTCTATTTTGTAAATAAGTTCATTTGTATCATGTTTTTAGATACCACATGTAAGTGATATCATGTGATATTTGTCTTTCTCTGTCTGACTTACTTTACTTGGTATGATAACCTCTGGGTCTATCCATGTTGCTACAGATGGCATTATTTCATTCTTTTTGATGGCTGAGTAACATAGTGTTGTTTTGAACACTGGGGTGCCTATATTTTTTCAAATTAGATATATGACTAGGAATGGGATTGCTGGATTATATGGTAACTCTACTTCTAGATTTTCAAGGAACCTTCATACTTCTTTCTATAGTGGCTCCACCAGTTTACATTCCTGTAATAGGGAAGAACCTCTGTATTCCATTACAAGTTAGTTATTAAAGGGATGTTGCCTATAGGCTTAAATTATGCACAATGGCTCATCTCAGGGAACCTTGCCTCCCAGATAATGAGTCTTAGGCTAAAATACTTTTGTCTAGCTCATAGGATACATTCGGACGAGGCCCATATGTGAATGACTTCAGGAAGGAAGAAATGAACACATTCCCTCTGGAGGCTGACTGGGATCCAGAAGTGACCAGGAAATGATTGACTTTACTCTCTCCCCTTTTAGTGTAAAAGAAGCCTAAATTCTAACTCAGGCAAGATGGTTCTTTGGGACATGAGTCTACCATCTTCTCTGTCTGCTAGCTTTCTGAATGAAGTTGTTATTCTTTGCCACAACAACTTATCTCTTGATTAATTGGCCTGTCCTGTGGTGAGCAGCATGAGCTTGGACTCAGTAACATTCCCACCCACCCACAGTGTAGGAGGGCTCCCTTTTCTCCACAGTCTCTCCAGCATTCTGTTATTTGTGGACTTTTTGATGATGGCCATTTTGACTCATGTAGGTGATAGCTCATTGTAGTTTTGATTTGCATTTCTCTAATAATTAGCAGTGTTGAACATCTTTTCATGTGCCCATTGGCCACCTGTATATCTTCT
Source organism: Cervus canadensis (assembly GCF_019320065.1). Taxonomy (NCBI): domain Eukaryota; kingdom Metazoa; phylum Chordata; class Mammalia; order Artiodactyla; family Cervidae; genus Cervus; species Cervus canadensis. Next base: position 56,170,810 of record NC_057392.1, on the reverse strand, counting down.
TTAGAGAAATGTCTATTTAGGTCTTCTGCCTTTTCGATTGGGTTGTGCATTTGTTTTTTTATTTTGTTTTGTTATTGAGTTGTATGAACTGTTTGTATATTTTGGAAATTAAGCCCTTGTTGGTTACATCATTAGCAAATATTTTCTCCCAGTCTGAAGGTTGTTTTTTCCTTTCATTTATGGCTTTCTTTGCTGTACAAAAGTATATAAGTTTGATTAGGTCCCATATGTTTATCTTTGCTTTTTTTTTTTTCTATTGCTTTGGAAGACTGACCTCAGAAAACACTGGTACTATGTATATCAGAGAATGTTTTGCCTGTGTTCTCTTCTAGGAGTTTTATAGTGTCATGTCTTGTGTTTAAGTCTTTAAGCCATTTTGAGTTTATTTTTGTGTATGGTGTGAGGGTGTGTCTAACTTCATTGATTTATATCAATGTGGCTGTCCAACATCCCCAGTGCCACTTGTTGAAGAGACTTATCTTTGCTCCATAGTATAGTGAGTTGCTTTAAAGTCAAAGTTCTACCCTTTGTCCATAAGCAGAGGCCCAAGTGTTGTAAGTGGGTAGCAGTAGGGTAGGCAGATAGAATGACTTGCCTATTTGAGTAACACGAGAGGTCTGCAAGCCATCTTCCAAAGGATTTAAAAAACAATAAAAGGACCTCGCATTTCCTCACTAGTGTGCAGAATGCTGTGGCCAGAGTGCACGGTGCATGGGGTGGAAAGACAGCAGGGCTGGTCTTTGCCTGGGTCACGGGGACACAGAAGCCCATTCAGTCTCTTTAGACAGATTACTTGGTGTATTAACCATTCATCATGGAAGGTTCAGCCTAGAGCAAAAGACAAGTTATGAGAGGCTGGCCAGAGAGAGATGGAGAGTAGGGGCCTCCTTCATGTAAATTAGGCAGGTGGGTAAGCAGTTCCATGGTTCTCTGGCCCTGGGGGCACTTCGCTCCTCTTTCCTGGAGAAGGTTCCTTATTGGCAGGCTCCCAGATAGCCACCAGCTCAGCTGTGTTTGCAGGCAGTAACTCTTCCTGGCTTGGCTCACTTTCCCCACAGTGACTCTGGCTCTTGGTGTTTTGTTGGTATTAATTATAGACAGCAGCAAAGTGCACAGATGCCACAAGTGATTTTTTGTTTTTTTATCTTGCCTGATTCCTTTGTTGTTTGCTCTGTTCTGTCATGAATCTTTGTGAGATTTTGACATTTGTACCCCCTCAAATGGCCTCACTTCAACTTCAGTTTCATCTGATGTCAGTTCCCAGCATCTGTGCTTCCATCTGTGCTTCCTCTTATTTCTCTTAGCATCTCAGGGTCTCTTTCTTCTGGACAATATCCTTGTGTACTACCATTCCTCTCTTCATTGGATTTTTCATTTTCCCCCTTTTTACCAATTCTTATTCATGTATCTCCCCCCTCCCCAAAGTTTGATTAGGGGAACTCATTTTCTCATCCTGGTTCTTGTTTTAGCCTTGGCCTGAGCTGAGTGTGAATATGAAATGTGAAAAACCTGGGTGCCCCAAACTCTCCACTTCTTACCACTAGAAATGTTACATGTGATGAACAAGAATGTGGGTGAGGGAGGGACTCGGGTAGGAGAGGATTGTTAGAGGAATGGGCAGAGTTCTCCACTCCTGGGAGTTTGTGTGGTATGATAGTTCTGCAGAGAGCCCGCCAAGACTGTTCAAAAGCCTGAGAAATTTGGAAACTCTTTGACCCTGCAATTTGACTTCTAAGACTGTGTCTTATGGAAATAACTGTGGATTTCCCCCATAGTTTTAAGGAGATGGGAATACCAGGCCACCTTATGTGCCTCCTGAGAAACCTGTATGCAGATCAAGAAGCAACAGTTAGAACCGGACGTGGAACAACAGACTGGTTCAAAATTGGGAAAGGAGTATGTCAAAGCTGTATATTGTCACCCTGCTTATTTAACTTCTATGCCGAGTACACTGTGCGAAATGCTGGACTGGATGAAGCACAAGCTGGAATCAAGATTGTAGGGAGAAATATCAATAACCTCAGATATGCAGATGATACCATCGTTATGACTAAAAGGGAAGAGGAACTAAAGAGCCTCTTGATGAAGGTGAAAGAGGAGAGTGAAAAAAGTGGCTTAAAACTCAAAAAATTAAAAAAATGAAGATCATGGCATCTGGTCCCATCACTTCATAGCAAATAGATGGGAAACAATGGAAACAGTGACAGACTTCATTTTCCTGGGCTTCAAAATCACTGCAGATGGTGACTGCAGCCACGAAATAAGCTTGCTCCTTGGAAGAAAAGCTATGACAAAACTAGACAGCGTATTAAAAAGCAGAGACATTACTTTGCTAACAAAGGTCAATATAGTCAAAGCTATGGTTTTTTCCAGTGGTTATGTATGGATGTAAGAGTTGGACCATAAAGAAGGATGAACGTTGAAGAATTGATGCTTTTGAGCTGTGGTGTTGAAGAAGACTCTTGAGAGTCCTTTGGACTGCAAGGAGATCAAACCAGTTAATCCTAAAGGAAATCAACCCTGAATATTCATTGGCAGGACTGATGCTGAAGCTGAAGCTCCAATACTTTGGCTACCTAATGTGAAGAGCTGACTCATTGGAAAAGACCCTGATGCTGGGAAAGATTGAAGGCAGGAGGAGAAGGGGACGATAGAGGATGAGATGGTTGGATGGCATCACCGACTCAATGGATGTGAGTTTGAGCATACTCTGGGAGTTGGTGAAGGACAGGGAAGCCTGGTGTGCTGCAGTCCATAGGGTCACAAAGAGTCGGACATGACTGAGCGACTGAGCAACGACAAATCTGTAATTTGCAAAAAAAAGAGTTGAAGATGACTTAATTGTTTAGCTTTTGGGTACAGAGGCATATACTTTTAATATGATTGCTAAACCATGACTTTATTGGATCTTTGTAAAAAATCCAGATAACAAAATAAAATCAGGAAGGGTGTGTTATCTGTAGTTATCTTGGCTGGAGAAGAGAGGGTAACTTTTTCCCCTTCTTTTGACAGCTATATCTTCTAAAATTTCAAGATTAAACATACATTTCTTTGGCACTAAGAAAAACAACAGTTACTTTAAAAAACAAACACTATCCACCCAGACACAATAATAACATACAGGTTGAAACTTTAGATTCAGTTAAAAATGTTTCCCAATAAGTTTAGGAATTGAATTCACATTTGTAACATCATAAAGAATTTGCTATAGGTCAAAGGGAGACTGTGAGCCAGTTGGATGTATTTGTTGATGGAACTCGGTTGTCCACAAACCTTAGCTAAACATAAGACTCAGGGCCAGAACTAATGCTTTCTTACTCTTGCTTTTCTTACCAATAATAGCAAGTAGCATGAGGATTAAGTGATTGTAGAAGAGTTTGCTTTGCTTAATCTGCAGCTCACTCTGAAATTGCTCAGCTCCAGAAGGGGTAGGTCTGGGTGAACAGATGGCCAGGTTGAACCCTGGGAAGGAGGCTGGAGTTCTGGAAGGGGCTCTGAAGTGGCTGGAGTGATCGGGGGTGGGAGGAGCAAGGGTGTTTCTCCTCCTGTGTGTATTAACATGTGTGCCTCTGATGCTCAGCCACTAACTTAGCTTTGTTTTTTTTTTTCCCTTCCTGCAGGCAGTGCAGAGTGAATTGTGCTGAGATCTGCAGAGAGCAGCCCAGAGAGAAGCAGTGAAGTAGACTGCAGCTGAAATGAATTGGCCCACGTGAGCCTGCCCAAGCCCCGGGGCAAGGCCTGTGTCCCATTGCTGAGGTAAGAGCCCTCGAATCCTAGCCTGGGGACCAAGAAGGTAAAATGCCTCTTGGGGTGCTGGGGTGGGCTGTTGGACACTTCATCCTTGCAAGCTCAGGAGATAAAGGCCACTTATTTCTGATTCAAACCATCAGCTTCTATTTCAGCCCAACCGGGGGCAAGGTCATTTGGTGGCCTAAGAGGTTTTGATTTTTTAAGGCAGGTCTTCTGGACTCTTAACAGAAAGTTGTGTTTTCTCAATTGCGGGTGAAATTTGAACTCCCAAGGGAATGAATTTATTCTTCAGGTAAGACTGCACCAAGCTCAGGGAATGCTTAACATTGGTGCACCAGCTCTGTTCTGCTTGGGGAAGTGGAGTTTTTAGGAAAGAACTCCCTCACTCCCCCCAAGGAATATAGTGACAGAAATTACCTGGGGAGGTTATTGCAAAACAGTCCACTAAGCTTACTAAAAAATGACTTAAATTACCTAGATATGTTCTGATTATAAAAGTAAAATGGAGAAATAATGACGAGGAAGAAAAGAAAACACGCCTGAAATCTTACCCCTGTTAACGGACCTTCAGGTAGTTTTCATTAAAATCACTCTTCAGGCCTCCAGCGCATGTTGGCTCCTCCTGCTTGGAGGCAGAGAGCCTGCCTGGAGGCAGAGAGGGGAGGCAGAGGGAATACTCAGGAGCTAGGAGAACTCACCTCTCTTCTGGAGGCTATCCTGAGCTGATTTTAAATATTCAGGAATTTTGCAAATTGGTTGTTAAAAATTGTTGGCGACTTGAAATGGGCTATAGTGGGAAAACTGACACCACTGAAATTAGCCAGGACGGCAAACCTGGGATGTTTTGCTTTGGAGAGTCTGATGGGCCTCCCCCGCCCCCACTCCTGCCCCCCACGCTGGGAGGCACAGGACAGGTCACTTCACTTGTGTGTCCCTCCGCTTCCTCCCCTGTGAACTCTAAGTGCTCTATAATCATTAATTGAATAAATGAATGAGTTTCTGTTCTTATTATCCCATAAAGTGAGTCCCGTTAAGAGTGAAAATGCAATGTTTTGCATGTTGTAAATTTTTCTGCTCGTGGAGGGGAGGGGCTTTAATTGATTGGTAAGCCTTTGGTTTATTGATGCAGACAAACTGGCTGGCACTTCTCCGTTTGGCTCTTGGTTTGGGGGAAATCTGTGAATTACTGACACCCTTTCATAAGGGCCGATGAAAGCTCTCCATTTATGGACCAACATCTGGGGGAGATTTCCTTCCTGGAAAAATCAAGAAATCAAGAGAAGTGTGAAAAGGAAGCCTGGGCGCTGCTGGACGTGAGAGCCAGGGTTGAAATCAGAGCTTTGGACTCACAAGCTCTGATGGGGGGGAGGATGGGGGGTTGGGGTTAGAGAGGAGCAGGGGCACTTCCTGCCAAATGTGAAATTTAAACAAAAGCTCTTTCTTCCAGGCCCTGCTGTCGGCAGATTAGAACTAATTAAATTAGCATAATGGAACCCCAACCTCTGCCCTCTCCCTCACTTTCTGAACCTTCTGGCTGCTTTTCGCCACCTCCTTTAAGTAGCCTGCAAGAGGGGATGGGGAGAAAGAAGGCAGGGCATCAGGGGACTGCGTAGAACTGTAGTTTGGAAAATTACAAAAGTGGAAAGGACTGTAGAGGTCATCTGGTCCCACGCTTTCATTTTAAGAAGCCTGGTCCCACAGCTGCGGTTAGCAGTTGCAGTTGCTGAGGAGAAGGTGTGTGCTCCAGGGGAGGGAGGGATATGGTTGGGGAGAGGGTACTGCTCCGGAGGCCATGTGCTGGCTGAGCCTTGTCTGCACCTGGCAAGGGCACAGGCGCGTGTCCTCCAGGTGCCAGCCCTGCCTCGCCCACCCCCCCAGCCCCTCCTCTGTATCTGACATGCCCTTCTGGTGCGCTTGGAGTTAAGTCCTCTTCCTTCATCAGGAGCTTGGCTTTCTAGGTCAGTGAAACAAGCTGAGAAGATATCTGAGGACCTTTAAAGGTACATGTATATGCTTGGAAGGGTAGAGAAGGGCGTTGATTGAGCTCATGGTGGCTTCAGGTGCCCTGCTTCCACTTTGGAGACACTTGATTTGGGTTTGAGCCAGGCTTCACAGTAAAGCTGCATGATTACCTTGTCTTTCTGACTCAGTTTCCTCATTTGTAAACTGGGCTGAATAATACCTACCCTGAGTGAAGGTTAATAATTATAATTTTTTTCCCCTTTTGCTTGCTTAGTCTCTATGTCATGTCTGATTCCTCTGAGATCCCATGGACTGTAGTCCGCCAAGCTCCTCTGTCCATGGGTTTTCCCAGGCAAGAAGACTGGAGGGGGTTGCCATTTCCTTCTCCAGGGGATCTTCCCAACCCAGGGATGGAACCTGGGTCTCCTGCATTGCAGGCAGATTCTTCACCACTGAGCCACCAGGGAAGCCCAGATTAATGATTATTTTTATAATGTTCTGCCCACAAGGTAGCTGCTTATTAGATGATATCCACCACTTTTTTCCCATGCAACTTTATTGAGATATAATTGAGAGACAAAAACCTGCATATATTTAAGTCACAAGACTTAGTGAGTTTTGACATATGCATAAACTTATGAAATTTTCAACACAAATCAATGAACATAACCGTTATCCTCCCAAGTTTCTTCCTTCACCTAATCCTTCCCTTCTGCTCCCTTTGTGTTCTGCCTCCCATCTCTAGGCAACCACTAATCTGCTTTATTGCTGTAGATTGGTTTGCATTTTCTAGAACTTTACATAAATTGCATAATACAGCATATTTTCATCTTTCACTCAGCATAATTATTTTGATATTCATCTGTGTTTGTGCATCAGTAGTTCATTCCTTTATTGCTGAATAGTGTCCCAAGGTATGGAAATGCCAAGATTTGTTTATCCATTCATCTGTTGACAGAGTTTTGGGGTTGTTATCAATTTTTGGCTGTTAAAATAAAGCCAATATATTTGCAGTGACATGGATGGATCTGGAGATTATCATACTAAGTGAAATAAGTCAAGCAGAGAAAGAAATATCATATGATATCCCCCCAAAAATGATACAAATGAACTAATTTACAAAATAGACTCACAGACTTAGGAAACAAACTTATGGTTACCAAAGGGAAAAGGGTGTAGGCAAGGATTAAATAGGAATTTGAGATTAGCAGATACAAACTACTGTATATATAATAGATAAACAGTAAGGACCTATATTCAATATATTGTAATAACCTATAATGGAAAAGAATCTGAAGAAGAAGATATGTGTATATAACTGAATCACTTTGCTGGACACCTGAAACTAATACAACATTGTAAATCAACTATAGTTCAATAACAAGTTGTTTTGGGAAAAAAAGCCACTATAAGCATTTGTGAAACAAGTTTTGTGGAGGTTTATGCATTCTTTTTGGGTAAATACCTAGGAGTAATATGTCTGGATCATATGGTAGGTGTATGTTTAACTTAAGGAGCTGCCAAATTTTCAACTAGTTGTACTAGTTTATATGCCCACGAGCAATGTATGAACGTTCCAAGTCTCCACTTTGTCAACACTTGGTGTGGTCAGTCTTTTTAATTTTAGTTATTCTAATAGGTTGGTGGTGATATTGTTGCAGGAAGGAGGACCCCTTCCAGGGCCCGAAACTGGGCTCTTGTCTAACACTTGGAAATGAATTGTCCAGGGAGACACATGTGCTGACAAAGCAAGAGATTTTATTGGAAAGGGCACCCGGGTGGAGAGCAGGAGGGTAAGGGAACCCCGGAGAACTGCTCACAGTCTTGGGTTTTATGGTCATGGGGTTAGTTTCTGGGTGGTCTTTGGTCAATCATTCTAATTCAGTCTTTCCTGGTGGTGCACGCATCGCTCGGCCAAGATGGATGCTAGCAAGAGGGATTCTGGGAAGTGGACGGACACGCAGTGTCTCCTTTCGACCTTTCCCGAACTCTTCCTGTTGGTGGTGGTTTATTAGTTCTGTATTCCTTATCAGGATCTCCTGTCATAAAACAACTCATGCAAATAGTTACTATGATGCCTGGCCAGGGTGGGCGGTTTCAATCAGTGTGCTTCCCCTAACAATATCTCGTGGTTTTATGTGCATTTCTTTGAAGATTAATGATGTTGACTGTTTTTTCATGTGCTTATTTAGCATCTGCATATTTCCTTTGGTGAAATGTCTATTCAGATCTTTTGTTCATTAAATGAAATTGAACTGTCTTCTTATGGTTGGATCATAAAAGTTCTTTATATATTCTACAGACCAGTTTTTTTTAATTAGAGACTTTGCAAATCTATTTTCTAATTCTGTGACTTGCTTTTGGTGGGAAACAGTAACACATTAGCAATTACAATTCAGATGAATGAATGGTGCTGTGCTCGGGGAGTACAAACGAAGATCAGTAATCTTAGGATGCGAAGTTCAGGGAATCTTTCAGGAGGTAAAGGGATCTGAACTGGGGCTTAAAGGAAATTATATGTTAGCTAGGCAGGGGAAGGGCAGTGTAGGTAGGAATTTGTATGTGCAAAGGCATGGAAATATGTAACATCATGGTGCATGCCCAATTGTAAGTCATTTGACTGGAGCCCTGGGATTTGGGGAGTGGAAGGATGTGGTGTGGGCTGGAATCCCAGATGCTCAGCTACTGGCTGTATTTTTTTTTAACTTTTAATTTTGAAACAATTATAGATTCAGTTGTAGTTGCAAAGATAGTACAGAGAGGTCTAGTGTATCCTTTAGTTTCTTCCCCTGGTTTCATCTTACACAATTATAGTACAGTATCAAAACCAGGAACTTGAGTTTGGGTACAGCTGTGCGTGGAACTCTGTCTCATTTTCTCACATGTTTAGATTAGTGGAGCCACCACTGCAATCAAGGTACAGAACTATTCCTCCACACAGAGGTCTCTCTCACGCCACCCATTCATTGTCATGCTGGATTGGCCCTTTCTCATCCCTATAATTTTGTCATTTTCAGAGTGTTCTGTAAATAGACTCATATAATATGCAACCTTCCGAGACTGGTTTGTTTTCACTCATCAGAATGTACTTCAGGTCCCTCCAGGTTGTTGAGAGTACCAATAGTTAGCTCTTTTTTTTTTTGAACTGATGGGTGTTATTCCATTGTATGAATGTATCAGTTTCACTGTTGACTCATTGAAGGACATTTGGGTTGTTTCTAGTTTTTGACTATAACAGATTCAACTGCTGTGAGCAATTTTGCACAAGTTTTTATGTGAACATCAAATTTTATTTTTCAAAAAAAAAGAAACCCCCCCAATTTTTTGTGTGTATTTTTCCAGGATAAATGCTCAGGAGGGCAATTGCTGAGTTGTATGGCAAGTATGTTTTTAATTTTTTAAGAAACTGCCTAAGTATTTTCTAGAGTGACTGTATGGTTTTCTGTCTCCGCCAGCAATGTAGGGAAGATCTACTTTTCCACCTCCTCATCAGCATTTGCAGCATCCTCTGATTTATTTTATTTTTCATTGGAAAAAAGCACTCTAATTTATCAATTTGAACACAAACATTTCTTCAAAAATTAAGGAAAAAAAGCTTTTTATTTTACATTGGAGTATAACCAATTAACAATGTGACAGTTTCAGGTGAACGGCAAAGGTACTCAGTCGTACATGTATGCATTCTCTCTCCAAGCCCCCTCCCATCCAGGCTGCCACATAATATCGAGCAGAGTTCCGTGTATGATACAGTAAGTCCTTGTTGATTATCTGTTTTAAATATAGCAGTGTGTACTTGTCCATCCCAAACTCCCTACTGAATGAAGTAAATCAGACAGAGAAAGAGCAGTATCATATGACAGCCCTTCTATGTGGAATCTAAAAAGAAATGATACAAATGACCTTAGAGGAGATTCTCAGGCTTCAAGAATGAACTTATGATTGCCAAGGGAGGGAGTGGCAGGGAAGGATGGGAGAAGGATACTTAGTGAAAGGTGTGCAGTGGTAGCTCATTGTGGTCTTCACCTGCATTTCTCTAGTGGCTCTCTTTCCCTTTCTGCTCTCAGGTTGGCTGTGTTAATCTCGACCTCAGCCTGTATTTTTTAAATGTGAGAAGCAAAAGGAAGCTGACGGTCTCCTCCCACCGTTTCTAGAGCTGCCCTGGAAGTCTGGCTTTGCTTGTTTTCTGATCCAGTTAGCTGGCTATAGGATCTTTCTTCATTGTCCTGGGTGGCTCCAGGAAAGTGATAGTTTATAGACTTGGGTGTTTTTTTCAGGAGAGGGTTTTTTTTTTTTTTTTTCTTTTTTATTGTTTCCCACAGATGAGCAAACAATTTGTGTTGATTTTTTAATAGGCTCTGGGGTAAGGTCTCCTCCACCCCTTCCTTCCCTGGTCCGCATGTGCCAGAGTATGTACTTCCTGGCAGCTGGGATGAAGAAACCTCTGGGGTCTGACTCTGGGTGGCTAATCTCAGTGCTTGGAGGTCTGAGGTGCCAAGGGAGGCTGCCATGGCCTCAGGCCCTTCCTGTGCTCGGGGTCGTCTCTGCTTTTTACTTAAGGGTGGGGAGGCAGCTTCAATGTGCTGGGAAAAATAATAATGGTAGCTAAGCATTATATAGCACTCATACTGGATAACAAGTGCTTTGTGTATATTTTCTGATTTAATTCCCATGACAAACTGACAGATGCAGAGCCTCGGATTCCTTACCTGTAAATAGGGCAGTGATCATACCTAGTGGCTAGATTGGGAAGGATAAGTAGGGGTGGTGTAGTGACTTACCCTAGAGAATGCTGGTTCCCTCTCCTCTATAGAAGCCCTTAAGAATTATGAATACCCAGCTGCACTGCAGTACTGCCCTGAAAGAAAACGAGGTGTCTGTATACCTTGTCCCGCTTTAATCAAAGATGAGTGTCCACTCACTCACTCAGCGTCCAATCAACTTTAAGAATGTAAGGTGTGCTTGCTTCTGTACTAGGCACCGTGAGCCCTAGAGCTACAGTCCTTGACCTCATACAGCATGTGGTCTACAGAGAGAAATATGAATTAATTAATAACACAACCAACTGTACACTCATGGACTCTGGATTTCTGTAAAGGAAATTCTGTTGGTGCTGGGTGAGTTAACCAGTCTGAGGTCGGAGGATGCCTCCTTGGGGGAGTGATTCTGCTTGGAGTCTGATTCCTTAGCCTTGATCTACTGCAGAGGACCTTGTGGAACATTCTACAAGATCAGTTCACTTTCTGCTGCATCCTGACTATAGACTGACCCAATGCATGGTCATCCTAGTGCTCTCCCCACCCCAACAACCCAGGCTGTTTTGTGAGGTTACTCATCCCTAACCATTTACAGCTGCTGCTGATTCCATGGGGATGGAGACTACGCTCAGGGTCACACCTCACAGGACTGGGTCATCATTTTTTGTTGTTTCTTTGTTTTTGAATGTTCTCATGACTCAACCAACTTATTACTCAACCAAACACAGTGAGCCACCATGGTAGATTTATTTATCACACAGGCTTCTTAAAAAGCATCTTTATTGAGATAAGATTTGTATTTCATGAAATTAACTTGCTTTAAGTATAAATTCAGTGATTTTTAGTAAATTTACTGGGTTGCACAACCATCACTAAAATCCACTTTTAGAACATTTCCTTCATTGGTTGGGTCATCTTCAAATGGAAAGATCATTTGATCATTTTTCATGGAAAGATCATTTTTCATGGAAACAGCTCCGTATTTATTTTGTATGGAATTAATTCTGTGCTCCCAGTAGAAGGATCTCATTAATTAATTCAATTAGTATTTACTGAGAGCCTGCTGGAGACCACAGCTGGGTTAGGTGCAAAAGGCAATAAAGAGAGAAACAAGTGGAGACTGGAGGCTGACAAGCTTCCTGTTGAAGATACATTGTTAAATGTAATTTACCTGCGGGTTGGGCTTCCTTGGCAACTCAGACAGTAAAGAATCTGCCTGCCAATGCAGGAGATACAGGTTTGATTGCTGGTTCAGGAAGACCCCCTGGAGAAGGAAATGGCAACCCACTCCAGTATTCTTGTCTGGGAAATCCTATAGCCAGGGGAGGCTGGTGGGCTCCAGTCCATGGGGTCGCACAGAGTTGGACAGAACTTAGCGACTAAACAATAGCCTGCAGGTTATAGGTTACCTATGGCTGCTGCGGGGCAGGTGATAGTTTTCTATCTTGTGACTCCTAATTGATGAGGCAAGGGCCATGCTTTTGCAAAACCTGCTGATTGCACTGAAATTACTGGCCAAGCTGGAGGGAAGCATACTCTCCAATATCTGCACACAGCTGTAAGCTTTGGCAAGAGTGGTTGCAGGATCTGGGAAGAGAGGAGATTGGGGGTGCTGTTTGCAGTGTGAAGATTCCACAGGTGGACTTGGGGTGAGTGGTGAGGTGTACTGAAGGAGGAAAAGAGTGCCAGGAAAGTCAGGGATGCTTGGCTCTTCAGGTGGCCAACAGCCTAGGGGCGCATCTGCATACAGTGTGGTGGTGATGGGGGCAAGGTGGGAGGTTTGGATGCTAGACTGAGGAATTTGGACTGGCTGGAGCAAACAGGGAAGTTGCTGTTTCAAGTCTCCAAGGTAGGGGTGTGACTATTCAGAGCTGGGCTTGGGAGAATAAACTCGTGTGATATGAGGGATGAGAAGTGGGCACGGGTTAGGTGATGTGGACTTGGTGTGAACAGGGGAAGTGGGGAAAGGAAGGAAGAAGTGGATGGGAGAGAAGATTCTGCCTGGTAGGGGAGAAAACCTCTCTATCCCAACTTCTTCTCTTAGGGTCCATACCTGCCTTACCCATCTGCCTGTTGTACTTCAACCAACCCCTCAAATTCAGCCTGTCCAGAGCCAGACTCCACAGCCTCCTCCCCATCAGGCTTTCCCCTTGCCTGATATGCTTTCCCCTCCATTGCCTCTCCTTGTCCTACTCCTCTCACCCAGGAGGAAGGAGAGGAACCAGAAAGAAGTGGAACACTTATCCTGGTGGAAGGTAGAGCCACTGAAGGTAGTAGTGAGAGATTTCCAGGGAGGGAAGTGCCAGAAGTCAACGAGGTGAGTGAGTGCAGACTCTGAAGAAGAGCTGGGGACTCAGGGCTGGTAGTCGAGGTGAGTGAGGTCCCTTGGGCGCAAAATTTAAGGAGGCCCTGACAGTGAACCCTGTGTTGCATAACCCTGAGAGCCAGGGTCCTAGACTAGATTCCTGCAGAGAACTGGTGGTTGGGAGGATGCCAGCAATTTTGCAGAAAGCATTAGCTTTCAGAAAGTTAAGGACCAAGGGTGGAACTGTTTCTTCAGAAGATCACCTTCGGTAGGAAGCTTCCTGAAGCTGCCTGGGGGCCTGCCTGTCTACTTCCTCCTTACTGGAAGATAGCCCCTTAGGGTCTCAACAGATTCTCTAGGCTTCCTGGAGCACAATGTGAAGACCAATGCTTAGATCTAGCCCCCCTTCTTATCAGAGAATTCTGAGAGCCAGAGAAATATGTGACTTTTCTAGGGCCACACATGGAGGGGTGACCACAGGGGTCTTCTTTATCTTCCTTTGATGTGTGACCTTTAGTTGGTTTATCTTCTCTTTTCACTGTTCCTCCCAATCTTCTTCTCCCTCCTCCACCAATGAGAATTGGTAACAGCTGATACTCAAGGCTGTGAAAAGAAGAGGAGCGAAAAGCAAAGGAGAAGAGGAAAGATATACCCATTTGAATGCAGAGTTCCAAAGAATAGCAAGGAGAGTTAAGAAAGCCTTCCTCAGCGATCAATGCAAAGAAATAGAGGAAAACAGTAGAACAGGAAAGACTAGAGATCTCTTCAAGAAAATTAGAGATACCAAGGAAACATTTCATGCAATGATGGGCTCAATAAAGGACAGAAATGGTCTGGACATAGCAGAAGATATTAAGAAGAGGTGGCAAGAATACACAGAAGAACTGTACAAAAAAGATCTTCACAACCCAGATAATCACGATGGTGTGATTACTCACCTAGAGCCAGACATCCTGGAATGTGAAGTCAAGTGGGCCTTAGAAAGCATCACTATGAATAAAGCTAGTGGAGGTGATGGAATTCCAGTTGAGCTATTTCAAATCCAAAAGATGATGCTGTGAAAGTGCTGCACTCAATATGCCAGCAAATTTGGAAAACTCAGCAGTGCCACAGGACTGGAAAAGGTCCGTTTTATTCCAAGCCGCAAGAAGGCCAATTGCCAAGAATGCTTCAACTACACACAATTGCACTCATCTCACATGCTAAGTAAAGTAGTGCTCAAAATTCTCCAAGCCAGGCTTCAGCAATACGTGAACCGAGAACTTCCAGATGTTAAAGCTGGTTTTTGAAAGCAAGGAAACTCAGAGACATTGTCAACATCCTCTGGATCATCAAAAGCAAGAGAGTCCAGAAAACATCTATTTCTGTTTTTTATTGACCATGCGAAAAGCCTTTTGACTGTGTGAATCACAATAAACTGTGGAAAATTCCTCAAGAGATGGGAATACCAGACCACCTGACCTGCCTCTTGAGAAACCTGTATGCAGGTCAGGAAGCAAAAGTTAGAACTGGACATGGAACAACAGACTGGTTCCAATAGGAAAAGGAGTAAGTCAAGGCTGTATATTGTCACCCTGCTTATTTAACTTATATGCAGAGTACATCATGAGAAACGCTGGGCTGGAAGAAGCACAAGCTGGAATCAAGATTGCCGGGAGAAATATCAATAACCTCAGATATGCAGATGACACACCCTTATGGCAGAAAGCAAAGAAGAACTAAAGAGCCTCTTGATGAAAGTGGAAAGAGGAGGTGAAAAAGTTGGCTTTAAAGCCCAACATTCAGAAAACAGATCTGGCATCTGGTCCCATCACTTCATGGCAAATAGATGCCTAGGAAACAGTGTCAGACTTTATTTTTCTGGGCTCCAAAATCACTGCAGATTGGTGATTGCAGCCATGAATAAGAAGCGCCTTACTCCTTGGAGGAAAGTTATGAACCAACCTAGACAGCATATTAAAAAGCAGAGACATTACTTTGCCAACAAAGGTCCGTCTGGTCAAGGCTATGGTTTTTCCAGTAATCAGGTATGGATGTGAGAGTTGGACTATAAAGAAAGCTGAGCATCGTAAGAATTGATGCTTTTTGAACTGTGGTGTTTGGAGAAGACTCTTGAGAGTCCCTTGGACTGCAAGGAGATCCAACCAGTCCATCCTAAAGGAGATCAATCCTGGGTGTTCATTGGAAGGACTGATGCTGAAGCTGAAACTCCAATACTTTGGCCATCTGATGCGAAGAGCTGACTCATTTGAAAAGACTCTGATGCTGGGAAAGATCGAAGGCGGGAGGAGAAGGGGACGACAGAGGATGAGATGATTGGATGATATCATCGACTCAATGAACATGGGTTTGGGTGGACTCTGGTAGTTGGTGATGGACAGGGAGGTCTGGCGTGCTGCAGTTCAAGAGTTGGACACGCCTGAGCAGCTGAACTGAACTGATACTCAAGGACTCTGTTGGAAGACCAAGAGCTAATTCTAAGGAGTTAATTTCTAGAGTGCCTGCTACTTAGCATTCTTTTTAGGGCTATTCCATTCATTATTCTTATAAGAACCTTTCAAAGTAGTTGTCATTGTCCCATTTTCTTGATGAGAAGTCTGAGGTTCAGAGAGGATAAGGGGCTGGCTTAGATTTTCATGGTTACTAGCTCATGCTGCCTGATCCCCACTATGTATTTCTTTATTCATACAACTGAGTGCCTGGAAGCCAGGCACTGGTATGGTGCTGATATGGTACAACCAAGGGCTTCCCTGGTGGCTCAGTGGTAAAGAATCTGCCTGTGATGTGGGAGACAAAGGTGCGATCCCTGAGTCAGAAAGATCTCCTGGAGAAGGAAATGGCATGCTGCTTCAGTATTCTTGCCTGCAAATTTCCATGGACAGAGGAGCCTGGTGGGCTACAGTCCATGGGGTTACAAAAGAGTCAGACGCAACTTAACAACTGAACAATAACAACAGCAAAGCAATGGTACACACAAGGAGACAAAAATCCTGCTGAAACCTACTCTGCTTGTCCTCCTGCTCCTGGAGGAAATCAGCTTGAGCTTCCTCAGTTCTCCTACCTCAGGGTCTCTGGGCCGCCTGTGGTAGCTGCTATGTTTTGGGCTGTTGCTGAGATGCTGTCCACAGCTAAATTCATTCCTCAACCAATATGTCTCATGGCCTCCTTTCTCTGTGCCTCTGGGTCGAGGAAAACTTTCCACTTGAATCATTCAGAGGCAATGCAGGCAGTTTATTCCTCAAGGAACACGGTTTTGCTTCAATTCTTAGCTTTATCGTCAGCCATTTCATTTGGCCACCACCCCTGCACAGAACTGTGACTCAGCCCCATGATTTAGCCCTGATAGGCAAGTTATTTTGGCCTCCTCAGCCCCCGTGAGAATTTGGACTCAATGTTTTCACTTGTCACTGTAGACTGTTTGCCAGAGTTTGTGGAAAAAGGCGTGTATTATTAATGCCTTTGCTGGGAATGGCTGTGCCTTGCCAGGTTGTCATGTGAGCCCTCTGAAAAGTCCTGGGCTGCAAGGCCCCCAGCTCTCCTAGGCCCAGGGGCTCAGGTGGGAAATGTGATCCTGTCCTACAGAAACTGCAAACAGCCACGGAGGGCGGAGAGAAACTTGGAAGGGGTGGATCAGGGTCTCACCTAGGAGTTCACAACTGCCTAGTGAGTGTCTCGGGGGGCTGACTCCATTCTGGTGCTTCAGGGGGACCTGCCGTTCTTTGAACATCCTTTAGTCTTGTGGCCTCCTCCCCCTGAGACAAAAATGAACGTATTAAAATCAGTTTAGTAGTATTTAGAGAACCATTTTACAGTGGATGCTATGCTGGCCACTTGAAATAAGTGATGTAGTTTTAATCTTTAGAACAAATCTTTGAGGTAGAGCTTGTTAGCTCTGTGTAAAGGATGAGAAAACAGCCTCTGAGAGGTGGAGTGAATTACACAAGGTTGTGTAAGTAGTAAAGAGTGGAGATGGGATTCTAATCCAGAGTCATCTGGCTTTGAGGATGCCTTTGAGGACACCATGAGCCACTGGACACAAAATAATTCCTCCTCTTCCCTTTGGTTTGTTCCTACAGTTGGTCCCAGCTCCTCTGTGTCTCATTTTGTGGCTTCTTATCACTCTGTAAACGGGGACTTGACTAGAGTTCAGTGTCAGCTGGGTCAAGGTTTGGTGGAGTAGATGGTGGGCCTGCAGACCAGCCTAGGGCTGAGGATAAATGGTCTCTGGCTTCTTCCCCTCTGTCAGCTGAAATGACCCCTCTTCATGCTCTACCAAAGCTCCTTTTTAGTTCCAGGAGCTCAACTCTGAGTTTAGAGAAAATAATCTAGCAACATCACTTGCTTGCTTGGAAAGCCTCCTTAATGTCTGCGCAGATAATCCTGTTGAACCCCGTTTCTCATCTCGGCAGCTCTCATACCTTTACCCTTCACAGCTTAATATTTCTTAAGTACAACAGGCCCGCTTTCGTGACTGTTTCACTTTCATAAACTAAAGATTAAACTTTGCACTGTTTTTCCCCGCTGCTGTTGGACATACCTTTTGCTGCCTCGTAAACTCCTATTCATCCTTCAAAACCCAGAGTGAACATTACCTTTTCTGACTTCTGACTTCTGAGTTGACACCACCCCCAGCCCTTAGTTCTTGATACCTTACATGGTCTTTCCACCTATCAGTTTATGGATCTTCCCCTTTCTCTAAGGCCTCAGGAATAGGGACTGAACCCTATTTATTTCTATATCACCTGTACTTGGGTGATATATTTATGTGAACAAATGAATGAGGGCTTATAGGTTAAACTATTAAATATGAGTCACAGGTGGCCCCACTAACTGAAAATCCAAGGGACTTTAGAGAAAGAGAAGTGATAGGCTGAAGCAGTGGGGCTCTTGATTCATTGACAGGTGAACCAGATTGTGTGCTAGGAGCATTCCTGCAAATGGGCCTCACTGCAGAAAGAGAGGGTCCCAGAGGAATGAAGCGAAGCCTCACAGTTAGGGAGCAAAGCACCCAGCCTGCAGCCTGCAGTCTCAAACTCTCCCCAGCCTGCCTCCCAGGAAAGCTGGGTGCACACCGGGAGATAAATTGGGCATTCTGAATATTCCCTAAAGGAAGGGGAGGTAGGTGACATGCAGGGGAGGAACAGAAGCAGAGGCAGGAGGAAGTTCAGGGTAACCTTTCTTTCCTTAACTGTGGTGCTGGGGGTGTCCTGCTGGCCAGGGTTTCTGCCCCATGGTGGCGCCTGAGGATGCAATATGAGCTGAGTCTGAGTGAATTTGGAGCTAGGACCTGGATATGTAGGCCATTCTGTGCCACTGGGCCTCCTGTGCATTTAATTCCACCTTCTCCTACTGTTGCGCGTAGGCACTTAGACTGTAGATGTGGTCAGGATCAGGATGTCAGGATCAGTGATCACTATCTACAGGCTTTCTGCTAAGTGGTTTAGTTTAAAGTTTAGTTGCTCAGTCGTGTCCAACTCTTTGCGACCCCATGGACTGTAGCCTACCAGGCTCCTCTGTCCGTGGGATTTTCCAAGCAAGAGTACTGGAGCGGGTTGCCATTTCCTTTTCCAGAGGGTCTTCCTGACCCAGGAATCGAACCCAGGTCTCCACATTGTAGGCAGACGCTTTACCGTCTGAGCCCACCAGGGAAGTATAAGGGGTTTATGGCGTACTCTAAAGATAGGTGCTGTCATCATTCTGACGTCACACACGCATGACTAAGGTTCAGAGAGGCTAAATACGCTGCCTAAGGTCATGCAGTGAGTAAATGATACAATTGGGTAGTGGACCCATGTTTGCCACACTTGATCCACTGGGCCACCAGCCTCTAGGTTGTGTGATCTTAGTCACCTGGGGCTCACTGATTCAGTCCGGTTGGGGTGGGGTCTGGGGAGCAATGTGTATAGCATGTACTCCAGATGGTATTAAGATCTAGAAAGTTCAGGAAATACTGTATGGTACTTTCCTGCCTGTAAGGTGTGACTCATGGCTGGCCTGCAATAAATATTAGCTGTGACTGTTGTGACATGAATTAACTGAAAGGATATTTTATCATAGGGGCTTCCTGGGTGGTTCAGTGGTAAAGTCTGTCTGCTATGCAGGAGATGCAGGTTCGATCCCTGAGTTGGGAAGATCCCCTGGAGGAGGGCATGGCAACCCACTCCAGTGTTCTTGCCTGGAGAATTCCATGGATAGAGGAGTCTGGCAGGCTGTTGTCCGTAGGGTCTCAAAGAGTCGGGAACGACTGAAGCAACTTAGCGTGCAGTGTATTTTATCATGCAAAGACTTTCATCTTTTAAAAATTCATTGGTCTTAGAACTAGAACTTAGAAGTCAAGAGAAGTAGATACTGGATTGTGAATCTACAATCTAAAACTGTATACTCAGAACTATCTGTACATGAAATGAGCTGCCTTCAGAGATCTCTGTTCCTCCCGTTCAAGAAATCTGCCATCCCACAAAGCCGGTGTGCTTTAAGGACCTCGGGCCACGTTGGTGACTGCCCTCTGCACGCACATGCTGGGGAGGATTTGGGTGTGTGAAGGTTCCAACAGAGGTGAAAGTTGAGGAGCTATGCAAAGTCAGAACAGATTCCAACCCTGGGAGGGAAAGCAGGAAGGAGGAGTGGCAGAAGCCAAAGCAAGTAGATATTCTGGGGCCATTGCTTCCTGCAATGTGACCTGGGCAACCTGCACTGTCTCTTCCATAGCTTCTGGGTTGCTAGAATCCCAGTCCTGCCATCAGGGCTCTGAGCACTTCATGTTTCACAGGGAATGCTGCTGGGCACATGTCTTTCTATCTCTCCCCAGGATTCCCAGGTCTTCCTGTCTTTGTTTTTAAGTTCTCTAGGCCTATCCTGTGAGCACAAACGTTACAGATCATAGTCAGGAAATCTTGTCTCATCAGAGCCTGAAGGAAGGCTCGACCCCCTACCCTGGCCATTGACCTTTTGTTTCCAACCTCAACCTTGATGATAAAAGTCAGCATAGGGATTCCTCTGGTAGTCCAGTGGCTAAGACTTCACCTTCCAATGCAGGAGGGTGCAGGTTCAATTCCTGATCAGGGAGCTAAGATCCCACATGCCTTGTGGCCAAGAAACCAAAACATAAAGCAGGAGCAATTAAAACACAAAAAAACTCAGCATAAGCTTTCTCACAAACTAAGAGCAGTCATTAAGACCCTGCTAGAAGGAAACCAGTTGAATGATTGCCTACACTAGATTCTAAGATCCATGACGTTATTAATAGCTGCCACCTTGAACACTGATTGTGTGCTGGGTGTTTCTTTTGTCATTTAATTCTCCCCACAACTCGATGATAGAGATAGCACTACCCCTGTTGTACCAATGAATAAACTGAGGCCCAAAAATTCAGCTAAGTTGCCCTAGGTGACAGAGCTAGTAAGCAATGGACTTGGACTTCAAACCTATCTCTCTGTGAATCACAAGTTAGAACTCATTATGCATATATAATTTTGCCTTACTGGAGTAATAGGAAGTTTTGCTTCTCTCTATGAGGAAGCTTAGGGATTGGTTACCCTGACAACTGATAGAGAGCAAAGCTGTGTAAAGAGTGTATCACAGGGATGGCAGATCCTTATACTCACATTTGAACTCCTCTCTAACCTTTATTAATATGGACAGCCTTGACCTTCCCAAAGGCATCTTTTGATGACTTTGGCAGAGAGAGAGTTCTGGTTGCTAGTGACTCTCAGTGAGGCACCATTAATGCTAAGGATGGTGGCTGACTATGTTGGGGACTGTTGGGCTCTAAGGCAACTATGTTGAGGGCCAGGAATTTGTTCATGAGGAATGAAAACAGGTGGGAAGATTCAGTGAGAGGAAGGGAGTGTGAGATGTGCATCATTTCATCAGCCTTGAAATAAAAGGGCACCTGTGTGTATTAACTTGAAAAGGAGACCATCTGGCCCCATCTTGGTTGGCCAACACAAAGAGATTGTCTTCTGATACATAGATCTGTTCTGTTAGAAGAACAAAAATCATCCAAGAGAGGTAAAGAAGTTTGAGGGCTTTCTCCAACTCAAACTTTATTTTCTGTAACTGTGAACAGATCTTGTTTTTGGTTTAACATTATTTGAGTACTCAAGATGGCGAGTCGTCACCATCCTCTCCTTTCTGATTGCCTGTCTGCCATCTTTTCTTCCAGAAGCTCCTTTGGGCTCCAATTTGAGCTGGGTGCTCTTACACACCACCATTTCTCCTTTCCAGGGGAAAGGAGAGAAGCAGGGAAAGAAAGGGAAAAAGTGGGTAGCAGCACCTTTCTTCATGTCTAACTCTAGCCACAGTATCTTTTCTTGGGACTCTTTGTGTAAATATGGCCAATATTATACATTTTACTCTGTCGTCAATTTCATTACGTTTGTTCAGCTATTTTGTTTTCTGCCTTAGGTGCTAAGTTTGTCTCTCAGAACTCTTTGAGGGCAGGAAATGTAGTTTATGTGGAGGTGGTGATGACTGTATTTTAATTTCGGTGTCTAGCAGGTAGCCAATAAAAACTTTTTACAGTTCGTTTAACTGATGTTTATTGGATGCTTTCCTTGGTGTGGGCACCGGACACAGAGGCACTAGGGTTACGGAGCTAATTATTACTTGATTGAGATGCTTAATTTTAAGGGAAGACAGACATGTAAGCAAATTAAAATTTTAATTTTATTTGAGCTATAATTGAGGTTTGAGTAAATTTATTGGGCGCTTAGATGAGAAATGATGAGACAGGAGAGATGGAGACAGATGTAAGAAATGTTTTGAGAGCAGTAATAATAGAACTTTGTTTCCTGTTGCGTTTGATTCAATACCTTTATGGGCTTGTGTTAGGGGCAGTGAGGTACCAGGATAACTATGCAATCTAGGAGCACCCTGAGTGAAGGGAGGGTTGAATATGGGATAAGAAAGAAGGAAAATTGCTTAACACGATATTAAGTGATGGAGAGACTGAGGGAGAGGATTATAATTCCGAACACATATTGAATGCTTATTACCATGTGCGAGGTAATTAACATGAACTGCCTCCTTTCCCCTTCATTATATCTTATGAGGTAGGTACTGTTTTCTCCATTTTTACAGATGAGGACACATCTTGAGAGTAGTCAAGTAGCCTCTTAAGATCACATAGTTGAGAAGTGGTAAAGTCAGGTTTAAACCCAGGAACTCTTGTTCCAGGGTAAACACCCATGTGATTGGGTAGAGAAAAACTCCACCAGCTGATCAGTATCTCCAGAGGGCCCTCAGTGCTGATACATGCTGTGTGCTCTGCCTTGTTGCTGAGTGGTCTGACTCTTTGCGATCCCATAGACTGTAGCCCACCAGGCTCCTCTGTCCATGGGGATTCTCCAGGCAAGAATACTGGAGTGCTGATAACCCCCACATTAATACCTGTGGCCTGGACCTTCCTACCACCCTCTGTAATCTTCTATCAGACTTCCTGGTTGCATTCCACTTGAGAATCTGATCTCAAACTCAGGATACCCAGAGCTGAACTGATATGCTCTTGCCTAAGCTTCTCTTCCCTCATCTTCTTCTTTTCTGTTGAAAGCAGCACCATCCCCAGATACTAAGTAATTCACTCATTACACTTATGGTTTTCTGTGTCTCACTCTGCTAGAATGTAAAGCTCTAAGGGCAGTGATCTTCATCTGGTTAAGCATCTTAAGCCCTCAGAATTATGCTGAGCACATAGTTAGTGGTTAATACATTTAAAAATGAGTAAATGAAGGTGTAAATTTCCTGTACAGGTGTCTGGTTTAAATTTTGTTTTTAAATGTGGTCTGGAGTCTAGTGGGGAGGTCCATGGGTGTGTGTAAGGGGGTACAGAGTGAGGGGAGCCCATGAGGTTGAGGCTGGACTCCTGGGATTGTGGACACTAAAGGGCCAGCAGGAATCTGGTCACCAGAGGAGGTTGGCATGGGGAGGGAGGAGGGAAGCTGGGAGGATGCCTGTTAGAGGGAGGGAGTTTGAAGAAAAGGAACAAGAGAGGCCTCACTGAGGAAGGTGCTGAGGAGATTTTGCAATTAGAGACACAATTTCAGTGGAATGATGTGGGCTGACTCCAGTTATTTGGGGAACAAGTGGAAAGTGGAGAAGTGTAAGCATCTCAAGAGGCCCTGCTGTGAGGAAGGAGAGGTTAGGTTGTTCTTTGAGGAAGTGATTTGTTTGAGGATTAAAAAAAAATTATTTATTTTTTAATTGAAGGCTAATTGCTTTACAGAATTTTGTTTTCTGTTAAACATCAACAAGAATCAGCCATAGGTATACGTATGTCCCCTCTGAGGGTTTTTTTTTTTTTTTTAATCTGTTAAAAAAAGAAACCCCAACCTTTTAGGTATGGGTGGGTGAAGAGGAGTGAGGAAGTGACACAAGGGGGGGGTTGGGAGGTGACAAGTAAGCTAATAACATCCAGATTGGCAAAGGAGACATTGAGCAAATTCTGTCTGGTCCTTGCCAAAGAATTGCTGCTGAGTCCAAGCCTGTAGCTCAATGCCTGGCACATAGTGGGTCCACAGTATTTATTGAGTACAATGTAAAATACTATAGAATTGAGTGACAGGTCACTATCAACTACAATACAGTAACGCGTCTGATGTAGGGAGTTTGCTTTTCAAACCACTGACTGTAGGCGAGTGGTATTTATCTCCGCTTAGCAGCATATTCGTGAGTGTTTTGAGCAATTGAATGTGGTTATAATTTGGTTTCCTCTTTTCTGCACCATGGTTATGCTTTTAGAAGATAAATTTGCAGCTGACTCACTTGGGTGACTAGAATGACTTGTTACCCAAGAGTTCTGTGTGCATATAATGGTGACTTAGTCAGTCTGGGCTGCTTATGAGCAACAGACATTTATTTCTCACTGTTTAGGAGGCTGGAAAGTCTTAGGTCAAGGAGCCAGTGCGCTGGCATTCTGGTGACGGCCCACTTCCTGGTTCATACCTGGCACCTTTTGCTGTGTCCTCACACAGTGGAAGCAGTGATGGGGCTTTCTTTCTTTTTTTTTTTAAATAAGAGTGCTAATCCCATTCATGAGGACTCCATCCTCATGACCTAATCATGTCGCAAAGGTTCCACCTCATACCTTCATGTCTGGGGATTAGGATGTCAATACTTGAATTTTCAGGGGACACAAACAGTCAGCCCATAGCAAGTGGTAAGTCCAAGGAAACAGAAGTGTTGGCCAAGGGTGGCAGAAAGACCATTTGACTCTCAATTATAGCCTGGCACTGAACCAGTTCCATTTCATACCAAGTGGTACCACCTCTGGGAGTTGGATTTAGATGATCTAAGTTTGTTTTCTTTGGATTTTATAAATAGAATAGTGTCAGGAAAGGAAGAAATAAAAGGAACTATGATTTATAAAATGTATTAAGAACTACAGTCTATCTGTTTCCTTCTTTAAAAAATGACATGCAAAGAATGCAGGTTTAATTGTGGCAAATGACAAAGTTTACAGATGTCCAGGGAGAAGGCAGAAGATTAGACTCCTATTTTAATCCCACCTTCTCTGGGAAGACATTGGCAGACTGCATAGGAAAGAATGAAAGAAAAAAACCCTTACTATTTATGAAATATCCTGTGTGCCTGAAATGATGCAAATGCACATGATACTCATCCACACTAGGGAAAGGGCAGTTTATCAGTGTTCAGTGTAACCTACCCAAGGCCACACAGCCAACAAAGGGGAGAGGGGATTGATCCCCATGGCTAAAGAAGGACGCATCTAAGAAATGTAGCTACTTGAAGTCAGCCAGAGTCCTTAGCACCTAGCACAGTGCCTTTTAATCAGGAAAATCTTGAGAAATATTTATCAAAGGAATAGTGTGTTAATTGAATGAATTACCAGAGCCCTGGGAAAACTTGCAAATAGGTTTGCTGAAGTGGTGTTGGAGGTCTTTACACTTTCTAGAGAGTGAGAGAAACCCAGGGAGAGAAACACATTTAAATTTTCAAAAGGAGTAATTACAAACCATCAGCATCAGGTCATCACTAAGATGACTTATGTAAATTGCCTGCACATGGTAGCTCTCAGTAAGTAATAACTAATGCATAAGGTAATTATTAAATCAATACATCCCCACTGCTTCTCCTCACTCTGGGACACAAGATATAGGGTTCCATGACCTGACACTTTTGGGGTTCGTATTGGAAAACACTATAGCTTTTCTCTATCCCTGATGTCTCATTATATATTATATCTTTCCCTGTTGGCAGTCCTAGCCTCTTGCCCCTCGGTTTAGCAACTCTTTGTGGTTTCTGCACAAGGGACCTTGTATGTTGTCTCAGCTCCTATATTTTAAAGACCATCCCAAGTATTCCCTCAATGGCCAGACATTTTTGTGTGATACCAAGGCATAGAGACACTTTATGTTGATTATGATAATAGTGAATTTAAAACTCTTCTATCAGTCAATGAACATATTTGTATCCTTAATAACTGAGGCCTCAGTTGGTAAAGAATCTGCCTGCTGTTTGGGAGACCTGGGTTCGATCCCTGGGTCACGAAGATCCCCTGGAGAAGGGAGTGGCAACCCATTCCAGTATTCTTGCCTGGAGAAGTCCATGGACAGAGGAGCCTGGCAGGCTACAGTCTGGGATCACAAAGAGTCGGACACAACTAACATATAGACAGGGCTTGCTGATCCCATTTATGGATTATTTAAAGATAAGAAGGGTAGTGAATGTTGTGTGTGCCAGGGTCAAAGTTCTCTGTAAGCTTCACAGGCTAGGAGAGGAACAGAGTGTAGAAAGATAAAGTGTAGCACCAGGATAAATAGAGGATAAAAGGTGAGCTCCAAATACCAATGGCACACTCAGACAGCCCAGCCGGGAGGTGTAGTTAGGGAGAAAGGCTTATAAGAAAGGCTAGTAAACTTGAGTTCAGTTAATGCTTGACTAACTGAGGGTCATTAGCATGAGGCTGCTAAAAACTAACCAGAAACTCTCCATATTTGCATGGTAGGAGTGTAGTTGGTCTCCTGTTCCCTACTAGTCAGGCCACACCTGGACCCTGTGGAGTTCAGAAAATGTGTTATTTAAGGAATGGCTCAAACAATGAGAATGTTTAGCTTGAAAAAGAGAAGGTTTGCGGCGGGATGTGTGTGTAATAGTTTTGGGCTTCCCAGGTGGTGCTTCCCAGTGATAAAGAAGATACCTGCAAACACAGGAGACATAAGAGACATGGGTTTGATTCCTGGGTTGGAAAGATCCCCTGGAGGAGAGCATGGCAACCCACTCCAGTATTCTTGCCTGGAGAATCCCATGGACAGAGGAGCCTGGTGGGCCACAGTCCATGGGGTTGCAAAGAGTAAGACATGACTGAAACGACTTAGCATGCACATAATAGTTTTAAAGGATTGTTTCATGGAAAAAAGAATAGATGTTTGTTTTCTTCTAGAGGGTGATCTTAGAACCAGCAGGTACAAGCTAAAGGGTTTGGGAGGAGATGAGTCCAATGTTTTGGGTTGACCTAAAAGTTCATTTGGGTTTTTCTATAACATCTTGCAGAAAAACCGGAATGAACTTTTTGGCCTACCCAATAAATAAAAGGCTTTTCAGAACTAATATTTAGCTGTCTGCAGATGGGCTGCCTTGGAAGGAGAGTTATCATTATTACAGGTGTGAAAGCAGATGCTGGCAGGGTGGCCATTTTTTTGTTGCTGTTGAATGGGGAATTCATTCATCAGGTGGTTAGGTTGACCACCTGACTGTGCCCTGAGGTCATTTCTAACTGTGATGGGGCTGCTAGGCCTCAAAGAGCACCCAGGCGCCCCACTTCACGTACAAGGGGACCCAATAACCAGATACCTGATGGAGATGCTGATGTGGAAGGCTTGGGCTTTGGACAAAGAGCTGATGATGGAAATCTTCCTCTGTTTGACTTTTTCTGCAATTAATGAATGATTTGAAGTCTAAAGCTCCCACAGGTAGCGTTTGTTATTTAAAAAACAGAGGTATAACAATAGGGCACTGGGATTTGACTCTCCCATAGGATTCCATAGGACCTCAGGGACCTTCAGGACCTCCTCATGTTCTTCCAGCCCTGTTCAGCTGCCCACATCCTACACAGCCTCCTAGGTCTAGGACCTGGTCCAGGTCAAATCTATTTCTTCACTGGAAGCCTCCCTTACCCACCCTTATCTGCAGGGCTGGTCTTAGCTCTGGGTGTGGTAGACATGGGCTTTGGAGAGTTAGTTCATTGGGTTTGAATCCTGGCACTGTCCTAACTGCATGACCTTGAACAAAGGACTTTGCTCTCCATGTAAAGCATACTCATCGTTATCTATAAAATGTAGGTGAGTTGTATCTACCTTGCAATGTTATTAAGATAACTGGAGAGAGATAAAATGTTTATTAGCACAGTGCCTGGCCCATGTTTCATGTTCAGCCAATAGGATTCATCTTTATGATGCTAAGTGATAGACATTAGCCTTGACATCTGTATTCAACCTATCCCCAGGATGGTTACCTGCCAAGAAGAATTCCCTGGCTGGAAACTGCTGCCGCTGGGGTGAGGTTTTCCAGCATCACCCTTTCTGGTCCCTCTCTCATAGACCATTGCAGTCCTTTTCCACAGCTTGGTCTTTTTTGATTTCCTCTGAAAAATTTCAGTAAATAATATAAACTAGATGCTGAGCTAACCCAGATACTAGTTTCGGTCAGTTCTCCATCATTGATTGTCATGGTTGCCTGCCTCCCACCTCCTCCACCCATTTCCAGATCGCCGGCAAATAGCTACGCAGAGTTTCCAGTAAAGGCATCATCTTGCCAAATTCCTACCCTGTGTGCCCGCTGGTAACTAATGAACTGCTTCTTTTTCATTTTTATTTTTTATTGAAATATGGGTTGATTTGCAATGTGGTATTAGTTTCAGATGTACAGCAAAGTAATACATATACATATGTCTACTCTTTTTAAGATTATTTTCCCATATAGGTCATTGCAGAGTATTGAGTAGAGTTCCCTGTGTTATACAGTATGTTCTTATTAGTTTTCTATTTTATGTACAGTGGTGTGTATATGTCAATCCCAGTCTTCCCGTTTATCCCTCCCCTCCCCTTATACTCTGGTAACCATAAGCTTGTTTTCTAAATCTGTAGAAACAGAAACCCTATTTCTGTTTTGTGGATAAGTTCATTTGTACCCCTATTTTAGATTCCACATATGACAATGTATGATGTTTGTTTTTCTCTGACTTACTTCACTCAGCTGACTGATTCTTGTTTTTCCTTTCGTGGGGAGGACCTTTCCATTGAAGCTTTTAGTTTATACTATGGGGGAGGCAGGTAGGACTTAACCAGTTGCTTTCTTGTGGATTTTTGCTGACTGGACTCTTCAGGGAGGCCAGGCGTTTCTTTTCTCTTGGGTGGAGTGTGATTCTGGCATCTTGTTCATGACTCTTTCCTTCAGGGCATGCAGAAGTCTTGGCTGAGGACCCAGTCCTAGACAGACCTAGCAGGCTTCAGAGAGACTGGAATGCTTTCTGCAGTCTGGAAGGTCACCCTCTCATAGAGAGACAGACATAGACACTGTGAAAGGGTCCTGTGGGAACACAGCTGAGGGGCTCCTAGCTCAGACTGGGGGGGCAGAGAGACTTCGGCTCCTATGCTGAATTACCTCCCAGTCAACACACTCTTAAGAACCAATCAGACCCACTGGTTCCCTCCACATGTTCAGTCAAAGGACGCCTGTGGCCCCTCCCTGGATGGCCCCATGTAGACTGTTCACAGTTGTCCCAAGTGAAGACTCTCTCCTCCAGCCTCCCCAGGCTTCCCTAATGAAGCCTGTGCTCTTGTGACCTGAGTTCATTGGAAACCTGGGTTAGTTGTCTGCTGGTCTCATGCCAAACTGGGAGTGGGAGGAGGTATGAGATGCTGTGGTGCCCTCTGTGATCATCCTTATTCGTTTTGCTTTCTTTGTTCCTATAAATCCACTGCTGGGGGTGAGGAGGGCCTTGAGCACGTGGGCAGAGGCGGGGTCCACCGAGTTACAGAGCTTGGCCTCTGCTCACCTTCCCACAGTAGCAGTCAGCATGGGCTTGCGTTCTCCAGCCACCTCCCTCCTTTCTGAGGACAGAGGGTCATCTACCTAAAATCTTTTGGGCTATCAATGGATCTCACCATTTGAGAGGCTTCTCTGTACCACTGTACCATTGTACCATTTCCTTCCTCTCCATCTGACCTCCCATTTGGCCAAATGGGGTGTGAGGACAGGAATTCAGTTCCTCAAACTGAGCCTTTCAGATACTCCTGTGGCCCCTGAGAGTGGTTTCGGTATTCAACCATAAATATCTTTTAAAAGTGTAAATTTAGTACGTGACCACGACCAAAAATACCCACAACAAATATCTCAGGCCTACTGTTCTGGGAATACAAAAACAAATTAGATATGGTCTTTGCCCTCAAGGCATTCACAGCCCACTGTCCTATCCAGATCAGATGGGCCCCATTACTGGTCAGCACTTAGGAGGAGAACTGTTTACTGACTCCTCCACCACCACCTGTGTCCTCGAATCCTTCTGGGGATGGTAGGGTTTGAGCAGATGGGCTCGTGTGACAGAAGGTGGCTCTTTTCCCCTGTACCCCTCCCACGATGCCTGGAGCTACCTATGGACTGGGATTCTGATTTGAGTGTCCTTGTCCCCACAGCACCCAGCCTAGAATGGGGGCTTCTTTTGTAGGCACTTGATAAACACTTGAGTGAAGAGTTGAAACATCAAGTTCATAAAGGAATCTCTTTCAAGGTCATGCTCCCTGTGGGGTCCCTGTGGTCACTGCTTGGCTGGCTCTTGCCTGAACACATCCTTTGTCCCTTCTCTTTTATGAATGGCCAGTCTGAGTCAGTTATTAAGTTGCCATAAATAACCCAGTGGACTTAAGATTTAAAGGAAAAAAAATGTCTTACAGGGCCTGTTTTATTTTTGGGGGGATGTTACGAGGTCACCAAGACTTCTGTCATTCCAAACAAAAAAAAGGTCATTTCCTGTTCTGTTCTTTCAAGTATGTCAGATGGAACCAAGAGGTGCTGAAATAGCAAAAGGAATGCCAGGGGAATTGGAAGTAAAGCTCAACAGGCTCGCAGACTTGCAGAAGTCACCCAGTGGAATCATGGAGTGGGGTTTTTGTCTGCTTTTCAGTTAGGCAACTCAACATTTTTTTTTTTAATGTTTAGATTTATTATTTTTAAAATGTTTTTTTTAAAAAAATCAAGGGGCCTTGTTAAATAACTGTGCCTTAAAGACCTCATTTGTAGGCAGGGGTAGCTGTGTGCTAGACTTGGGGAGTGAGATCTGAATCTTGGTTTTGTCCCTTTCTAGCTGGGTGGCCTTTGGAAAATCACTCAGTTACTCTGAACTTCAGCTTTCTCACCTGTAAAATAACCCACTGAATTATTCAGAAGACTTAAAAACAGAGAGTGCCTAAGAACAGGGACTCAGGAAGTGAACCTTATAATAATGCTGATGCGTCTAGGTAGACATAGCGATGCTTCCTCATCAAAGATGGTCTCTGTGACCTGAACCACTCTGCAGGCTCCTTATCACCCATATATTCCTATGTGTTAAGATGTGATTATCTTTTTCTCCTAAATATCAACTCTAATACTAGAAGCTTGGTATAGCTTCCTCTCAGGCAAGGCAGCAAATGAGCACACAATGGCATGTCAGTTCTACTCGGCACATTTTTTAAAAGGGAGGCCTTGGGGAAGAAAGAGTAATGGAAATAGTGCACACAGTTCTGACAGCCAGTCAGCTTAATTTAAGGCTTGACCAAGTGCAGGTGGCGGACATGAACCAGGGTCTCCCAGTCTCTGTAGGCTGAGCATCTTGTGCCGGATATGATCCCAGTGTCAAAATAGTTGTCTTTTTCATGCTGCTGCTGCTGCTGCTAAGTCGCTGCAGTTGTGTCCGACTCTGTGTGACCCCATAGACGGCAGCCCACCAGGCTCCCTGGTCCCTGGGACTCTCCAGGCAAGGACACTGGAGTGGGTTGCCAGTTCCTTCTCCAATGCGTGAAAGTGAAAAGTGAAAGTGAAGTTGATCAGTCGTGTCCGACTCTTAGCGACCCCATGGACTGCAGCCTACCAGGCTCCTCCGTCCATGGGATTTTCCAGGCAAGAGTACTGGAGTGGGTTGCCATTGCCTTCTCCTCAAGATAATTATTTCTTCAGGTCCCCAGAAGAAGAAATCATAATCTCCTCTTGGATTGGAAGATAGCCCATTCCATGCTGGATTCACTGAGTGAACTTGTTTATATGAGTGTTCCAGGGTTGTATAAACAGACTATGTATTCTGTATTTTATGAGTGATTTAAGGTAGGGCTTTTTTGTCTGTTTCTTTACTGCACATGAACATCCTTTTGAAATAAAGATTTATTTTAATTGACTTCTACTTCAGAGTTATTAATTCAAGTTTTTTTTTTCATTTTATCTATAAATATTTCAATATGTACTTTTAAAAGATAAAGCTACTTAATAGGCTGTTATCACATTTAAATAATGAACAAATTCCTTTGTATCATCAGATATGGAGTCAATATGCAAATTTCTCCAACTGTTGTATGTATGTGGATGTGTGTGTACTCAGATGTATGTATTAGTATGTTTGTATGTGTATATGTACATATATGTAATTTTAAAAACTCTTTATTCAAATCAGGATCCAAATAAATTTACGACATTGCAGTAGGTTAATATGACTTTTAAAATTCCTAAGATGCTTTTAATCAAAAGTTTCCCAGGAGAGAGGGATTTTCGAGCCCCAGCACTGATTTTGCAACTAACTGTTGGGTGAGGTGTGGCTCCATATCTGTGGACAAGGGCCCATAGACGACATCTCTGCTTAGCTGCCTATTTACTTGTACTGCTCAGCGGTCCCTTTCAGAAACACCCACTTCCTGATCTTTTATTCATACTTAAAAGATCTTCCTGATCTTTTATTCATACTTAAAAGACAATCTTCTTCTCTAAACATTTTAATACCGATCCAAAGGACAATTTAGCTGCCAAAATCGCAGCTTCCAGATCTTCACCCAAGAAGCTTTGTATATTTGGTTTTCCTGGCCATGCAGGTAAAACACTGAGTTTTTGATGAAATGAAATTTTGCAGTTTAACTAGAAATAATCTGGATCTCACCTTGGAATTGGGAAGAGGCATGTTATGACGTAGAGAAGTCAGCTTGACCTCCCAAACGATGGTGTATCTTTGTGCTTTTGACACTTGTTGACCTCTGAAGGAAGTATTTTCTGGGTTAAAAATAAGAACAAGATGTTTTGAAATAGGGCTCCTGTGCAAATAGCTGGGGTTTATGCATTTGCCACAGGTGAAACTTAAGCTCCTAAGATCATGGCACACCTTCCTGAGTGGCCTGTGGGGTGAGCTGGGTGAGCCTGAAGGAGCTGAGTCAGGAGGGCAATTGTGTTTCCACCTGTAGGCAGGACCTCTCAGCCTCATGTGGTTAGGGGGCCCATTGTACACTCTATGCTGACCTTTGCTTTGGATTAAATGCTATAGCTTTCCATGCTTATTCATATCTTTATGCCCTTCTGTTTTGCGAAATGCCTTTAAGAGTCCTTCCTAATGGCCATTTTATACAACTTTCCCACCCCCACTCTTCTCTGTTTCTATCAAGTAAAGTGCACCCCACTCTTGGTACCTGGTGCCCTTACACTTATTCGATTCCTCCATTTCACGCACGTCCCATGTTGTGTTGCCAGTTTCTTTTTCTGCCAGGCCATCTGCACCGTTGCGCTCTGAGTGCCCTAAGCTTATTGCCCAGTACTCAGGATGTGCTCAGCTTTTGTGGGGTTTTGAGGTGGGAGGGGGTTTGTCTGCCTGTAGCACTCTGCTTGGGTTGTGTTGGGGGCGTGTGAGAAGGAGGAGTTGTGTTCTTGGGGAAATTGGTTTGCAGAGATATGAGACAAAAAATGTTTAATAATTGTACAGAATGGAAGGCAGAGAATATCAGAGTGGCCAGACAGGACTGCCCAACTTCCTTCCTGTGTGAATTATCCTACTTATTCCTGGCCTCTGCAGTCCTTTACAGTTTATCCAGCACCTTCACGTGCGTTTTCTCATGCCATGAACAGGAGATTGTTGCCCTTTGTTTTATGATTTCAAAACTGTGACTCAGAGGAGTGAGATGATGTGCTGAGGGCCACCCAGTTAGTAAAGGTAGAACCAGAACTGGAGCCCAGTCTTCTGATTCTAATTCCTTTCTACTCCTGGTCTCTGGTAACCTGGAGCCTAGAAAGGAGAGGGGACTCACCTGGTACTGTAGTTGTGATGCAAGACTTTAGACAGTGAGATGCCAAGCGCTCTATGCGGTCAATGAATGGGGAGGGAAACGTAGGGAAAGAACATTGAGCAGTTACCGTGTTCAGTGAAAATCAAGTCACAGATGTGGGCCACATAGGTAATTTTAACTTTTATAATAATCACAACAAAAAATACACAGGTGAAATTAATTTTAATAGTGTATTATATGTAACCCAGTATATGCCCCAAATATGTACTTTATCATGTAATCTATATACAAATTACTAATCCAACATCTTGCATTCTTTTTTTCCCCATGTGAGGTCTTCAGATTCTGCTATGTATTTTACATTTATCACTCATCTCCACTGGGATTAACCATACTTCCAGGGCTCAGTAGACACATGTGGCTTAGGACTGCTATATTGGGCAGGTCAGTATTTTTTACATATTTCAAGCATTTCAGGAATCACATGAAGAATTTATTGTAGTCCTGCATAAGAACTGAGGAAATGAAACCAGGAGAGACTAGGGAGCTTTCCTGGGGTAACAAAGCTGGAGAGTGATAAAGCTGACCTAGGTCTGTCCCTTGGTTTCCAGCTCTGGCTGGTGGCCTATCAATCCTCAGGCAAGGAGGAAAGGAGGGATTCTTGACCCCTGGTCTGGAAGGATGGTGGAATTGAATAGGTGGAAGTGAGCAGTGTTTTCCGTGTTGTAATGTTACCCCCAAATGTTTGAGCTGCTGCTGGTGTGGATGGTGATGAGTGTGGGGGGAAGGGGCCCCAGGTGCAGAGGCAGAAGTAGCCCATTTCCAAACCATTGTTAAATAAGCTTCTGTGGAGGTGGCTGAGAGAGCCCAGGGAAGTGAAGGGAACCATTGTCTTCAAGTATATTTGCTGGAGTTAAGGGAGTCCTTTCAGTAGGTGGAGTGTCTCTCTCTCAGGACAAGGGGGTCATTAAAGACACTTACCTATCAAAGTTATGTGAAGAGTCTGTTATAACACACAGAGAGAGCTCAGCTAGCCAGGGCTGGGTCATCAGGTGCTAAGTGAATGTATTTGCCCTGTTCTGTGCTAAGGTAGGTGTTTCTGTGAAGTCCCAGTTTTATCTTTTTTCAGGAAGACTGTGATATCCCAATGTGGCAGAAACTGAATTGGGAGGGTCACGAGCTTCTCCTGTGGGCAACCAAGTTGGTGCTAAGCTTTTCTTGTTTTATTCACAAAGATTGCAACCGCAGTGAAGATACACTTTGAAAACCCTGGCATCCTGACATATTACTATTCATTTTGCACTATTCCCTTGCAATCATTGTCCTTTTGTGGAAAAATAAGTTTTTAATATAATTTTAATGTTGACAAGGTTTATTTCTCCTGTTCTCATAAACATTTTCCCTATCTTTATAATGCATGTAGTATGTTAATGGCTTCAAAGAATATCACTCAATTCTACATCACAGTTTGCTTGTTCCTTTGGTTAGATATTTGGGTTGTTTCAAAATTTCTTGACATTGTATTTGATGCTACTGCCTGCAGCCTCATGCTTATTTTCTTTTATATCTTTTATAATTAATTATAAAATTATAAATTTATAGTTGTCATTATATCTTATTTATAAACATAATTATAAATTTAAAACTATTTGTAAGAAATTACTCGGCCTTTGAATTCCAAGCTAGAAGGGTTAGAAACATTTTAAAATGTATTGGTTGTTCTGGCACAACACTTCTGTTTTCTTGAAGTGTGGCTTCTGTCCCCACCTCCATTTTATTGAAATGTAATTGACATACAGCACTGGGTAAGTTTTCCATCATAAGCTTTGTTTTCTCAACAGTGGGTGACATGTGAGCTCACCAGTTTTGCCACAAAATGACCAAGACTGGATACAAAAATTTGCCCAAAGTTTTGCTAAATTTCAGAAAGTTCAAAATGTGTCAAGTGTTTGTCTGTCCTTCCCCACATGCCTCTTAGAACACCACTGATGTAAGTGACCAGAGGAACAGGTGACCACTATGTTCCCAGGGTGCTTCCCTGGGGAAACTTTTTAAAATTTGTTTGCAGACTGATGGTGAGGGCTAAACCCAAATACCCACGGCACTTCCCCAGAGCTCAGCCTCAGCCTTTCACAGCAGCACAGATGCATGGAGTACAGAGTCTGCAGGAAAGGGATGACCTTCATGTTTCCTTCCACATCCTCATTGCACTTGGATCTGTCACAGGCTTTGGAGCAGGAAGATGTGTACAGCTGGGCGTGTTATTTAATCCCTCTTTCATCTAAAGGGGACGACTGCAGTAGTTCCCTATAAGTTTTCTGGGAGGATCAAGTACCAAGAACATAATTAGTACTCAATAAAATGTTGTAAATGTGGGTTTGAATCTTACTTTCAATATATTCTAGATGCCTTCTTCAGGCAAATTACTTAACCTTTCTGGCCTTGTGCATTCTCATCTGTAAAATGGGATTATAGCATCAGCCTCACAAAGACATGAAGGGATTTTAATGAGATAACGTATAGAGAACATTTTGCTGAGTCCTGCACATAAATGCTCTCCATAAGTGTAATGAAAAGAAAAACTGCTTTTTAGTTTTATTTTCTGCCCTTATATTGATCTAAGCAGCAGTTCTATTGTAATTAGCTCAGATTTTGACATATTTGTCCTCACTGTGTGTTTTTACTGTCCACATTATTTGGAATCATCCTGAAGCAAATGGAGGCAAATCGACATTGTCATGTCCCTGAAGCTTTTAACAGGTTTTAATGAAATCTTGTTTTTAAGGTTAGAGCATAATTTTACAGAGAAAGGATGATACTTCATATACTTATTAATTTTGTGGCTTTACCCTATGGTTGGCATCAAAGGAAACTGTCAGGTTTATGGAAAGGCATCCAGTGTTTCTTTATGCTCAGCAACACAAATCAAGTCTGTCTAAATGGTAAGGTAAAAACCCAGTCTTAGGGAATGCAAAAAATGACCAATGAAGTGCTTGAACATAGCTCATCTCACACCCCCTCCTCTTATCTGTTCTGACTCCTCCTCCTCTTCATGTTTCAGTTCAGTTCAGTCAGTTCAGTTGCTCAATCATGTCTGACTCTTTGCGACCCCATGGACTGCAGCACGCCAGGTTTCTCTGTCCATCACCAGCTCCCAGAGCTTGCTGAAACTCATGTTCATCATCTCATTCTCTGTCGCCTCCTTGTCCTCCTCCTTTCAATCTTTCCCAGCATCAGAGTCAGCTCTTCACATTAGGTGGCCCAAGTATTGGAGCTTCAACGTCGTCCTTTCAGTGAATATTCAGGACTGATTTCCTTTATGATTGACTGGTTTAATCTCCTTGCAGTCCATCTGCAGTGATTTTGGAGCCCAAGAAAATAAAATTTCTCACTGTTTCCATTATTTTCCTACCTATTTGCCACAAAGTGATGAAACCAGATGCCATGACCTTAGTTTTTTGAATGTCAAGTTTTAAGCCAGCTTTTTCATTCTCCTCTTTCACTTTCATCAGGAAACTCATTAGTTCATGTTTGAGTTACTCAAATGTGTTGATCCCTAAGCTCCTCAAACCATACACACTGGGTGACTGACTTCTCCACATGGCACACGCTCTGTGGCTGATATTCCTTCTTACCTGTTTCTCTCCCTCTGGAGGCAGAGTCCTCCACAGTCACCCTCATGTTCTCATTGCCTAGCTCTGGTCCTGAGCAACATAGCACTCCATCAGTATATATTGGCTGAGTGGAGAAACTTGCAAAAATCTGCATGTGAAGTTAGAAGGTGTGAGTAGAGTAAAGACAGGTGCATCTGCAAAGTGAAGCAAGTGGACTGAGAAAAAGAAAGACAATAATATTTATGTTTGGAAAATGCAAAGACTTTCCTTTGCCTCTACTTTCTTGGGCCCTGTGAGGCATCGGTGTTCCCTCATCCCAGCTGCTTCTTGCCCCTAAGCCGTGTTTCTCTATTAACATCTTGCCAGCTGCTTCTTGCCCCTAAGCCGTGTTTCTCTATTAACATCTTGCCATCTCCCATCTGTTCCATTCACCCTTGCCGAGGGTTTGGGGTGAGGATAGTCCTGTGGTGTGTTCATGTCCGGTTTGTAGCCTTCTGATTTTGGGAGTAAAACCTGGACTCTGGGCATATCAGCAGGAAGGAGGAGTGTTTTCTTTTTCAATCCTCATGCCCTATAGGTTTGAGAAGGGCCAGGGTCTCTCTGGCCTTCCTTGGATGGTAGTCACTGGTGGCATGGGGTGCTAGGCAGGTGGAGGAATAATCTTGGTATTAAATGAGTCTTTGCTATTCAAATGTTGGCTTCAGGGCCTTCTGCATTATCACTGCTCATCTGGGAAGTTGAATCTAACTCAGTATTCTTGACTGAGCACCTACAGTATGTTGGACAGTATACTGAGAGTTTCACAAATGCTGGCTCAGGTACTTACATCTGTAGTACGATTGTGAGACATCTTCTGAGAAACCTGGCCAGACCCTGAAGCCAGGAGCATAATAACAACTTGGTGATAGAAGGAGAATGTGTCAGGGAGCCAAGAAATCTGAGTTCCACTTTGGCTCTGTCATAAAGTGATCATGTAGTGCTCTCTGTGGCAGTGGACCTCAGGTTTTCCATCTATGAAAATGGGATGAGGAGAGTTTGATCAGATGCTTTTAAATTTCCTTCTGTTTCTTGCCATCATTGTGCTGAATACTGTCCAGCCTGCTCTCTTCTTTGCCTGAGTGACTTTTTGGATTGCAGGTTGGAACTATGTATTCTGAGCAGACTGAGTGAATCTATCTCCTGGTGATACTCTGACCTCCCAGTGACAAAAATCTTGTTTTCTTAGATGCTTCCTAACCCTGGGCCTACCATGTTGGTGAGATAAGAGGCAACATTGTGTAAGGTCCTGAAACATCTTGACTGTATGTGTTTATTCTGGGACAGTTGCTGCCAAGCCTGAACGTAGTGTTTCTCACACTAAAAACTGAAATGAGTTGTTAGGACTGCTTTTAAATAACTTGGCCTTTAAATGTGTTGAAGTTCCTGTTATTTTCTCCTTTATTATTAGTGCCTTTTGTGTCTGGTCTAAGAATCTTCTCCTACCCCAAAATCATGAAGATACTTGAATATGTTTTCTCCTAGAAAGTCTGTAGCTTGATTTTTCACATATAGGTCTAGGATCTGCTTCACATTAATTATTTAGATAGAGTGTGAAGAACAATTCATGATTCATTTTTTTCCCTATATAGATGTCCAGATACTCCAGAGCAATTTATTAAGAAGACCTTTCGTTCTCCACTGATACCATTGTAAAAAAAAAATATTACTGTTAAAAAAAATTAAGTTACTGTTACTTTTGGATTCTGTTCTTTTTCATTGATCTATTTGTCCCTACTTAATCACTGTCTTGATTACTGTGGTTTTATAACAAGTCTGGTAATTTACCTTTTTAAAAAACTTTTTATTTTGTGTTGGGGTGACGCCTATTAACAATGTTGTGATAGTTTCAGATGAACAGTGAAGGGACTCAGCCACATATAGTAATTTATGTTTTTTTTTTAATTCTGTTTTTTAAGTCCTCTGTATTTTTTTAAAATAAATTTTTAGTTATCTTGTTAATTTCTACAAATTGCCTGTTGGAATTTTGATTGAGAATGGACTGGAGTTATAGATCAATGTAATAGTCAAGATTCTTCAGAGAAACAGAACTAATAGAACATGTGCATGTTTATCTTATCAATACTCTTACAGACTTACCTGGAGTAATGTTTGACCAAATATCCGGGCACCTGTGGTTCCAACTGACACATTAAATTTATCATCATAGTCTGTTTGGGGGAAAATGAACATTTTAACAAAACTAAACCTTTCAATTCATAAACATGATATATGTTCCCGTTTCTTTAAGTCTTCCTTAACTTCTCTCAGTAAGAACAATTTTATAGTTTTTCAATAAGAAGTCTTGGCTATCTTTAATTTGCTTCTTGGCATTTGATGTTTTGTTATTATAAATTGTGTCTAAGGTATATTTTCCAATTATTTGTGTGTTCATACTTTTAAAGAATGCAGAGTGTTTTGCAAGAAATGTAATTCCCAATTTGTCAGAGAGCAGTGATGTTTAGGAACTACTGTTCTGGAGGTAACCATAAATCATCACTAAAACATCCTTTTCATCTGTGTGCTACTTTACCATTGCTAAAGCATTTCCTTTCTTTGGACCTGACAAGGGCTCTCAGAGACAGGGGAGCTATTATTATTCCTAATATCATTTAAGAAAATTTGGCCTCAGAGATATCATGTGAAAGTCCTGTGACTGGCAAGTGACCATGGCAGTCCCAGGTGGTCAGAACTCAGGGCTTTCCTAAGACAGACGGTCTGCTTCTGATACCACAGTCTGTGTTTATCAAGGTGGACTTTTATTGAGAACGCACGGCAAAGACATCTGGCTTTATGGTGAATGTTCAGCCTCTGGCCTCTGTGGACAGCATAGAAGGCAGGGAAGAACGCAGCAGAGGGAGAAAAGCGGACCGAGGTAACTACAAGTCGCCGGAGCGCAGAGGAAGGACCGGCTCACCGTCAGCCCATTAAGCGTGCTGTCTGTTGGGAAAGATCCCCGCGCCCCACCGAAGCTCGAATGTGAGCACTGTACGCAGTGCATACCTTGCATAATCATGTGCCGCATCCCAGAGGGAA
Source organism: Cervus canadensis (assembly GCF_019320065.1). Classification (NCBI taxonomy): domain Eukaryota; kingdom Metazoa; phylum Chordata; class Mammalia; order Artiodactyla; family Cervidae; genus Cervus; species Cervus canadensis. The sequence continues at coordinate 56,131,110 of NC_057392.1, read as the reverse complement.
AACAGCAAGCACAGAATCCTTAATTACTCAAGAATCATTTAAAGTTGAGGAACTTAATTTACTGAGTGTTTTGTTTCTTTTTCTTTTGAGAACTTCAGTAGAAGTTGATTCAAATCTAAAAGACTTGATTTAAAGGAAGAGACTCTCTTCCTGTAAGTTTCCTTTTCCAGCCTTTTCAGTTTCCATCCTTTCTCTCTTCTCCTTTTCCCTCTATTACTGAGCACTGCGTGCCAGGTCCTGCAAATGTAGAGATACATGAGGGGGCTTCTCCCCTGGGAAATTTAAAGTCTTACAAACTTTTTGGACTGTCACCAACAATAAGGAATGTAGTTTACGGTATTATAGTTGCATTTTAAAAAAGTTTTTAGTTTTTAGAAATACATACTGAAATATTTACAAATGAATGTCATGCTATTTGCTATTTGTTTAAAAATTACCTAGGGGGGTACAGGAGTAGGTAGAAATATAAACAAATTAAGATTGGACATTGTTAATGATTACTGAATCTGAGTCATGGGTCCATGAGAGTTCATTATTTGTCATCCATCTATAGCCACCTTGCTAATGATCTATTTCAGATAAAAGTTTCATGAAGCACGGTTATTACATGCAGTGAATTTTGATACTTTCAAATCTAGTTTGCTCTGTTTTGTAAGCCGGTAGTGATGTTTTAAATTGTTTTTGACTCATTAATGTAAAATAATACGTATTTTTAAAAACACTGGTATAGTGTGGGAGAGAAGGACCTGTAAAATAAGTGATTAACACCCACCCCAAAGTGCTACTCAGGTATGAGCTGAGGGACACAAAGGAGAGAGAGGGACTGAGCAAACAGAGTCCCGGAGAGTCTGGAAGAGCCTCATAGATGTCCTTGAGCAGTTTGGGTGGAAGAAGAAACATTTACGTGTTGGCAAGATGGTAAGGAGGGATATTTGAGCTCAAGGATGAAGGCCCTGGTGCAACTGGGAATCAGTGAGGTGGACTAGGTGAGCCTTCGTTAGGTCAGTGCAGCTAGAATCTCAGAGATGAGATTACAGATAGCAGCAAAAAACACAAAAGGTCTGCAAGACAGCTCAAGAAATTGGGAATTTTTTCTCTGTGTTTCAGGAATGCATTTTGATGGTAAACCTAGAAATGACCCTATAACATTTGCTTTTTCTCAAGATTGCTATCAGCTACAAGGAGGTAGATGAGCTTATTCTATGCAGCAATGGTTTATAACAGAAAACACAGACCAGAGGAGACCTGATCTTGGAACTCAGATCCCCCAACCCATCTCATCTCCCACCCTGCCACATGCTTCTCTGAAGATCCACATAGATACACATATTGAGCTCCTACAATTTTTACTAAAGCAAAAATTACAGTCATTTCAGGACATAGTAAGAGCAGGGAATAGAGTAAGCCCTGTCCTTTCTTCCTGCTGCAGGGTTCTCTCATCTGCAGAGTGAAGTTATGGTAACTATGAGAAATTGATAATAATCACTTACACTTACAACATGGTATTTCTTTAGGTGCTTTACAACTATTATCTCACTTAATGTTCACAACAATTCTATGTGGTAATTATTTTTTCCATTTCACAGATGAGAAAACTGATGGATATACATAAAAGTAAGTGATATGCCTAAGGTCCCATATCTAGCAGTTAGCAGAGCTTGAATTTAGGTGAAGTCCAGTCTCTTAACCACCATGATGCTTCTTAGTTAGGTTTGATTTCATTGAATCCAGATGTTTGAACAAAGATAGTCAATGAAAAGACTTGGCTCTCAGCTTGATTCTCAATATTGCTGAATCTGAATCTTCCCTAATTCAGAGGAAGGAGAATGTTTTTCCAGCTGAGAGAGGAAGGATGACTTCTTGCAAGGAAGCAGTATTTTAACAGAGCTTTGAGAGATGGGTAAAATTTTGAGAAGTAAAAATTGCTGAGAACAAGGGGCAGAATACCAGCCAAGATGAAATAATCCAGCTACAGCTTCTCCTCACCAGTATTTACAACAAAAAATTGGATAGAATGCAAAAACCAACTACATGAAAACTTGGAAAAGGCAGATAGGATACTGTAGTCAAAACTTTGAATAATGACCCTTGCCATGTGGAATTGTGCAGTTGTTTGGGAGGCTAGAACTCTGAGATAACCCCATCTTTCCAGCCAGAGGAACCAGGAAAATGAGCCAGTGAAAGCCAGAGACTCCAAGGAAATTCCTGAGAAGAAAGAGTTGAAAGGGGGACTATGTGTATACCACTATGTGTATGGTTTGGCACAAGTCCTGGGCATTGTACAAGGTGTGCTACAAGATGTGGGATGGATCCTATGACGCATAGCAAAAGTTTTGAGAACTTAATCTGTGGTATTAACCACTATCTGAGTCCCAGATAAACCCTTGAGTTGCCTATGTGACTGGCACACCCAGTTGGCACAGAAGAGTCTTTGAAAATTGAATTGACGTCAGAGATACTAGTCATAAAAGATGAGGGAGAATTTTCTATTTGAACCAAAGTGGGCTAAATGCCTGCTAAAGCAAATAAACAGAAGTATCAACATTTTTTTCAGAAGAATTTAACAGAGTTTAGAGTCCCATGACCCAACATTCAAAAGTCCAGGATGCAATCCAAATTTACTCACTATGAAAAGGACCAGGAAAAGCTGAACTCAAAGGGAAAGATTTTCAACAGGTGCTAACCCTATGATATCTTAGCTGGGAGAATTCTCAAAGATATAAAGTAGCTGTTAAAACCATACTCCACTCTTAAAAGACATGAAAAGAGAGAGGTTTTCAGCAGAAAAATGCAAACTATACAGAATAACCAGATGGAAATTTTAGAACTGTTGAAGAGACAACATCTGAGGGAATGAATCCACTAGATGGGCTCAGTGGCAAAATAGAGATGACAGAGAAAGGAGTCAATGCACTTGAATATAGGGCAATAGAAATTATATAACACTTTAAATATATTTGTAAATTTTTTTTTATTGGAAAAAAATGGATAGAGTCTTATGATACTGTGTGTGTATGTATGTGCTCAGTTGCTCAGTCATGTCCAACTCTTTGTAGTCCCATGGACTGTAGCTCATCAGATTCCTCTGTCCATTGGATTCTCCAGGCAAGAATACTGGAGTGGGTTGCCATTTCCTCCTCCCGCAGATATTCCTGACCCAGAGATTGAACCTGTGTCTCCTGCATAGGCAAGTGGATTCTTTACCACCGAGCCACCAGGGAATTATCTAGCCACAAATGTCAGTGGTGCCAAGTTTGAGAAACCGTGCTCCAGACTAATCTAAGTTTTCTCCCTAATGATATTTCCAGCATTTTCTTTGTGTTCTAATTCTGAACATATACTTATCTTGCATCCGGTTTTGTATTGTTCTCTTTTTTGTTTCCATCATTGAGTGACTGTGAATTTTGATACCAGCTTTTTC